>NC_053434.1:4536174-4763082 GCF_007990345.1 Gossypium hirsutum | reverse complement strand
AATATAGTAAAATAATAAAATAAAAATAACAAAAAAATAATAAACAAAAAAAATAGAATTTTTTACCTTTCCAGCCACCGCGTGCGGTGGTCGCGCCGGCGACAGTCCAGCAATCAAACCGACGTCCTCCCTTCTGGCCGAAAATCGCTTCGGGCCCTCCCTCTCCCTCTTTTCTCTCCTTTTTTTTTCTTCCCCTTACAAATGATTTTTTTTTCTAATTTAGGCCTATTTATAGCCCTCCAAAATGACGTCGTTTTGGGGCTATACTTGAGCCCCAAAACGACGTTGTTTAAGCCTAACCGACCCGATTCGACCCGCTCCGGACAAGGATCCACGCGTTTTTGCTCTAAGGGGTTATTTGCGTAATAAGTCATGCAGCGTTTTAAAGGCTTGGGAATTCTAAACTTTTTGGCCCCCAATGCTTTGGCAAAGCAATTGCAAATAGTCATGATATCTTTTTTTTAAAATCGCCCAAAACTTTGTTTTTAATTCGATTAGTCCTTTTGTCATTCCTTGGCTCTTAATTAAATTGTATAATGGTTTTATTTAACATTATATTATGTTTACTATTATTATTTTTTAAATATAGTGTACTTTGTATGTATATATTATTAGTATATTTTTGAATGCGTATATATATATATTATGAGGTATATACTTGAGTTGTTTATAGCATTTATTCTTTAATATTTATGCAATTATATAACTAATATATATACATTTTTATTTTTTTATACATACTTATTTATATATTATTTCCACAGTATTCTTAACTCATATATTTATTATATGTACAATTTTAATCTTATTACATTATATTCTATGTATAGATTAATTTAGTACCATGCTTTATATATCTATGTTTTATTTCATACCATTCTATGTATATATGGTTTATATTCATTTAATATTAGTACATATATTTCATTACACGTACATATACTTTTATTAATTATTTTGGTATATCGTATTATTTAACAGTGCTACGATAATCGTAGTATTATTTCGTAGTACTTTATAAGATTTGTGCTTATTTATATAGTTTTATTATCATAGTATTCTCAGTATTTTATATATATGTATATGTAAGTTCATTTTAAATATTATGTATGATATAATTTCTTATATCGCTATGTACATACATACTTTCAACATTATTATTATGTATATACTTTATCCTACTAGTTTATATTTTTCATTTCATATATATAGTTCAAATATGTATTCATTAACATTATATGGTGTCATAACGTGTCTTATTCATTTTTTATATATGTATCATTGTTCTCGATTGAACTATATTACATTTCATCTGCTCATTGTTATTTCTATATCGTCAACTCATTGTTCAATGTATTCGGTTCTTTATTATCATTTCACATCAATTGTAGCATTATCGAAATCTTATTCTTTTTTAATAATAGGCAATGTAGATTTAACATAGGCGTAATTTCACGTAGTTGATGGAATTAGGCTCGGTAAAGGTATATTCTAAAAAAACCACAGGTTTTGTCTTTTCTAGATCATGACAAATATAAAGAACTGCATTTTTGAATTAAGAAACAATGTAAAAGATACCAATTGGCGTGCGAGGTGCAATACCTCCTCGCGCGTAACTGACTCCCGCCCACTTGTCCTGATTTAACGTAGACCTAACTCGGCCTTCTTGTTTAAAAATAAATTTATTAGGTGTCCGATCACACCTAAAAAGGATCGGTGGCGATCCCTCTTATTTCCGTTTTTCATTATTTTCAAAAAAATCGAACTTCAGTTTTCAATATGCCACATTAGCGACCAGCGAAACAAAATTACGTCGCTACCACTAATGCGGAGAGAGCGCTGTCTAGTATTGACCTTCTGTCCAATGGACATGACTCAAAATGTAGCATGTTTAGAGATGTACGGAAGGCAGAATTAGGTTATCCAGGATATACAATTTTTCCTAAAATGCGGCGAGTGGATTCTCTATAGAAACCTCGAAGTTCACGAGAAGGAGCTACTTGACATGCCCGGGCAGCGTGAGAATCCCTCACTGGATCAGCAAAATCAAGTTCGTACTGGGACAATTTCTTTGGCTTCAAAGATGAGCCGACAGAACCACAACTTCCAGGAAAAACATCAGGGTGGATTTTTCCATCGATGTGCGTCAATGGAATAGAACTGCATCTGCTAGGGAGTTATGTGAGATAAGAATGGTGATTAGATCTCTGGTTATAACTGATTCTAGGGACATGCTCGGTCTTTGATGGAGAACTTTGGGGCATTTTAGATGGCCTAAACTTGCCCAATGAAGAGGCCATGATAAGGTGATTATTCAATCATATAGTTTGGAAGTTGTTAAAGCCATACATGAAATGCTTTGAAGACTTCAAATTAAGCTTGATTAGAAGAATACCCAGCAATGGATATTAAGATACATTTCTAGGGAGCATAATCAAAACGCGGATTACATAACCAAATTGCTTTCACGGATACGGCGAATCTTCATCTGTTTGAGACCCCTTCAAAGGAAGCATTAGACTTTCTCGTTGTTGACAAGGAAAGAGGGTTTTGTATCCTTCAGTATTTTTTCATGTAATTTAATATAGATTTATTTTTTCACCAAAAAATTTGGGGAGAGGCTATAGGTTTTAATGTATCAAAAAGAATAGATATTATAAGAACTTATAATGAGATTAATGTTAAAATATATATATTATTTTAATAATAAAAATATTTTTTATATTTTTAACTAAAATAAATTATTAATTTACAAAAAAAATTCGTTTCTTAGATTTGATAAAAAAAATTGATACATGGTGCACAATTACTAACCAAATTGATAAAAACTAACGGCATGCTTTGATTTATAATTGGTAAGTTTTAAAAAATCAAATATTAAATAAATACAAATAATAAATTCAAGTACTTTTTTTTATTATTACTACAAGTTAAAAAAGATGAATTTATAATACGATTATTATCGTTTTTGGAAAGTAATCTATTACCTTAGCCTGTCCCCTTTTGACCCGTCAATGCCAGCTACAACGCATTACTTCCCCTTTTCTTAATTTATTTTTGTTTTAAGTTATCCTTTTTTATCAGAATATTATAAAAGTTTTTAAAAAGCATTTGTGAGTTAATATTTTAATTATGATTTAGGTTTGCATATAATCGAAAAAGACAGCATCTCTTTGTTTCTGTGTTATGGGATTGGTTAAGTGGGGGTTGCTCCCGTGATTCTCGCTGTTGTAAGCCGTATGCGTCCGTCGTACTATTTTCCCATCTGTTCCGCATCTCTATTATTTATTCAACTACCTTTTATTCTTCTCTCTTATCTATTCAATTATTATTTCATTTAAATTTTGGTAATTTAATTTGTTTCTAAAATACTGAGACACTTAAGATGTTTATATATATATAACACTTTAACTTATATTTTTTTGAATATCATGGATTTTAATTACCAATGTTGTACCACCAATCAAAATAAGATAAAATTACAGTTTATATTTCATTCTAGCATGTGATCGGCTAACAGTGAATCGTCCATAATAATAATAAGAAAACAAGGAAAGATGGTCAAAACCCATCAAAAGAGTAGGTGGATATGTTTTATGATTATCCTATTAGTTAAGTAATTTGCCTTCTTTCTTTATGTTTGATTGATTATATTAAAACTCATGTATTCAATTTATTGTTGTAGGTAATATATCGATACCAGTTATATTATTTATAAATATATGTTTGATCAATATTTTCGTATGTTTAGATTATTTTAATATATCTTGGTTTATTTCTGTCAATATCGATTTATATTAAGTGTATATTGATCTATATTGGTTGATACACAATTTTGATATTTTAAATCAATTTTTTAATGAATATAATTGAGATCATTTATAATTATATATAATAATATTTTATTAAAAATAAAAAATATAATATAAAAATTTAAAAACATCTATAATTAATTCAAAATGATATATCACATATACCAATATTAATATGTAACAATACTAAAACAACACTTCCTTATTTACATACACCAATAATAATCTAAAAATCTTTTGTTGATAAATAAACTGGGTCAATTCTTTTTTTTTTAATTATAAACAAATTTAAGTGCTACTGGATTAAATCTTATATTGAACTTTAATTTTTACATTCAGATCCGTATATATTATTACAATGTTATTAAGTTTTTAATTCACAATTAATTAAAATTCCCATGTGTCAAAGAAAGAAAGTAAGCATTTGTGGAGGGAAAAACTGTAACATAAATCCCTTCACATATTTTTATATAATTTTAATGATATTATGCAAGTTATATTTTATAACAAGTCATTCTCATTTGCTTATATTCAATAATTTAATTTATAATTTTACATAATAAGCCATTGTAAAATTTAAAATCGTTTAAACAAAATCTTTCCAAGTTTATCACTATTTTTATCAATTAAATACACTATTAAAATTGAAATAGATATTTTAAAATATAGATAATGTTATAGTAAATTATTTAGCGGTTACAATATTTAAATTTAATTAATTATCTACATTCACTAATTACTAATTAAAAATAATTAAAAATATATATATATATATAAAAAGAAAATTTCATAAAATCTACTATTATATTTATATTTTTTAAAAATTAAAATTTGTTTATTTAAATTCAGTCTAATATCAATTATTATGTTTTTAAAATTAAACTTATATATTATTATGTTTAATTTCATACCCATATTATTAACGAAACATTACAAAATTTATAAAATATATTAAAGAAATAATTAAATGTAAATTAATTAATACATATAATCAATCAATACATCACATGGGTGAAACTGATAAATAAATCTAGTTAAATATCTAAAACTTACTTTAAATTTAATTAGATATTAATTTGAAATAAATATATTAAAATATTTGGATTTAAAATAAAATATATTTAAAGATAAATAGATTAAATTATGCATTTGTTAATAATAAATATCATTAGAAATATTAAAATTAATAAAAATTGTTTTTTTATAAAGGTAATTTTAAAAATTATTGTGACGTTCTTAATAAATTGTTATTATTATTATTTTAATTAGCACCTTCCAAACATTGTAATATTACTTTTTTAACAATAACATTCTTGACGATAACATTTCCATAAATCACAATGCATTGAGGTATTAACATAATATTAACACGAAAGTAAACATCAGCTTAGATATGGACAGATTTGGTGGTGGGTGGGAGAAAGAAGCAAAAATTAGTGGGTTTTGAACTAACCACCAGTTTATGCTTTGTTGTATATGAACAAAATTGAAGACCATCAATGATTTGCCATTCAATGCTCGGTTGAAAAACACAAAACTCTCATTGCTTTCATTGTTTTCACGTGCCATCAATGGCTTACACTCTTAGCCCACCAATAATATAGGGTTTTTGTCTAAAGTGGTGGAGCCCCATGTCCCTGTCCTCTTGCCTGTTGTTAGGTTAAGGGTCTTTGTCTTTTTTTCAGACTCTTCTTAATAGGTAGCTAGCTAATCCGTTTTTCATATTAAGCTTCGTTGAGATTAATCAAGATTTCGTCATAATTTTTTTTTACAAAAAATAACATATTATCTAAAGCTGAAGGCAAAAAATATATATTTTACTTAAAAAACTCGAGGGTGTGTGAACAGAAGGAAAAAAAATTACCATTTTCATTTGATGACGATATTTTTTTAAAATTTTTTTGGATCAAATGATGACAATATTTATTTCTCAATGGAGAATGTAGGATTTATATCTATATGTTATGATGGTTCTTCCTTGTTTGCTTATGGCCATTGGTCATTATTATATATATTGTAGTTATTTGGGCACTTTGTTTACAAAATTTCCCCCTGGTTTGATAATGACAAATAACTGTTGAACTGCAATTATTTAATTTGGTTATCAGGTTTTCAAAATTTCTTGTTCAATGATTTGGTTGGGTGGACTTGGTCTTTTAAGTTATATATATATATATTATATGTATAATATAAGATGGTGGAATGAGGGACCCTAATTGACTGAATAAACCAACATCTACTGCCCATTATCAATCAAGTTGCCATAAAAAAGTTTTAAGGAAATTGGGATTTGTCTTTCAATCAAATAAACTTGGGAAAGAAATTCCGCACAATGTAATGCTGTACTTGTAATTCGCTTTTGTTAGACCATCTTTCATGTTAAGAGAAGCGAAATCGAATAATAAATGTAGTTCGATACTCGATTTAATTTTTGTTATTGTTCCCCAATATTACTGTTACGCACGAATATGCAAGATAATAATAAATGGTTAAGGTTCATACACATACACGGCCTAAGAGAATTCAATATAAAGCAAAGAACAAATGGCAGCTAACGAGAGGTCAAGTTATCACCTTCAACCTCTCATTAGTGCAACAAATTCGTACAATAAATTGTTCAGTTGCATTTTATCGTGTGTTTTTTTTTTCCAAAAGAATAATCAATGGGAATTTCTCGTTTTGATGTTAGACAAACCTAGTTCAGTCACTGTCATAATCTTCGTCGTCACCAAAACTGAAGACTGAAGCATCAGCAGCAATGGATTTGATGTCACTTGCGCCCATCAACTCCATACTGGGGAGCTCAACTCCTGTTGAATGTTTGCCAACTCCATTAATGGCAATGTCTTTGGAACTATTATTCGATGAAAGCTCTTGGTTTTTGACAGATGGTTTTGATGTTCCTTTTTGCTCGGCTGCAGGGTTCAATAGGTTGCTGGAGATTGTAGGACCTGCTCCAGCGGCCGGTTGAGTCGGCCTATTCGGTGAAGCCCCTGATTCCTCTCCATCACTGTCTGAGAATATGTCATCGTTATCTTCAGTCTCCGAAGCATTGCTTTGTTTTGAATTGGCTCCTACGACTCGATCCTTGACATAACCAGAGTTACCCTCAGTTCCATTGTTTGCAGAATCGGACTTAGAATTCATCTTTAGTGGGCCATCATAGTCTATCATTACCAATTCAATCTTGAATCCATGGTAAGGCACATTTCTCTACAGGTTAAAGGTAACAAATCACCGTAAAACATGATGTCTGAATTGAAGGAGAAAGCCCTTTCGCATACTCATACATTAGCTTCTTTATTAAGTATTTACCTTATCAAAACCATCAAGATCCGAGGCATTGAGTATCATTCTGTTCTCTATCATTGTCGTATTTAACCAACTGAAAGGAAAGGACAAAGAAAAGGTATCACTGTCCAAAACTATCATATGCATCTTAAAGAGATTTATATCACACTAAATTTTCATGAAGAAAGCATACTTTTAGAGGCAATTAAGCAATGGCATTAGAAACAGATTTCGTCACCTATGGTATTCCGACACTTAATTTTTCTTGAAGTATGTCAGGATCTTGTGTCTGATGCATATCCAGACATGAGTATGAGAAAATGATACCTGTATCTGACACTTACATTCAAATCCAAATAACATTGTGTATCACACCACATGTTCATGAAGAGAGCATACTCCTTGATGCAATCAAGCAATTGCACTAGAGACAGTGTTTAAAGATAGAATGCATGATCTGCCATTGCTGAAACAACAGCTTTGCTTAGCTTATGAATGCGTTTAAGAGCTATGTTACTCTGATTTTCCATTTTTCTTGAATTTCCTGTATTTGGCACCTATGTTCAGATACGGATATGACAGTACAACCCCTCAAATATATGGGAAAACTTAAAAAACTTGAACATACACATCGCATATACCCATATCCTGACATTCACACCCAAGTCCAAGTAACAGCTTAAAAGTAAATGAACTGGCAAATACCTAAATTCATTCAAAACAGGATCTAAAAACTTCTATGGTGAATGTGAGTTCGCTTTTCATTTTAATTGAGATACAAAAGAGCAGAAAAGAGAGATATTTCAGACCAGTAAAAATCGCCTTGGCGGTCATGAAAATGGATTTTGAAGTCACCCACTACTTCTGCAAGACCAGGCTCCCTGGGAAGTGCAAAAATTACTATCCCTTTCTTAGGTGCCTTAATCCAGAAATCTTCTGGCTGCAATTGCAAACACATTAGCAGAGTACTGACAGATAGCACTAAAATGAAATTGTAAAGCTTTAGAAGATAATTTTCACCATTAAATTCTTTGTTTTGGGATGCTTGCTTGTAGAGAACAGAGTTCCTGCAATGAGAAAATTTCAGCTATTACCAAATTGCAGATAATGCAATTCAAAGAAGACCACATGATACGAAAACAATGATTCATCTTGTATTTAACAGTATATGCCGGCATTGCCATGGGGCCAAGATGTATCAGCTCACCGCTTCAGGATAGGTGCAATACGAAACAGTAAACGTGAAATTGAAGTTCTAGAGAA
The DNA here is from genome assembly GCF_007990345.1 of Gossypium hirsutum. Classification (NCBI taxonomy): domain Eukaryota; kingdom Viridiplantae; phylum Streptophyta; class Magnoliopsida; order Malvales; family Malvaceae; genus Gossypium; species Gossypium hirsutum. The sequence continues at coordinate 4,754,716 of NC_053434.1, read as the reverse complement.
AAAATGACGGGTGGAATCACAATTAAAATTGCTTTACATTCCTACAGTATATTATTTGTAAGGTATATTAATTGAGATAAGCAAACTTCACACGGTATAATACCATTAGGATGAACACCATGCAGGACTACATGAAAAACCAAAGCATACCACTGTGATCAGAGATGGTAATGGAGGGCCTAATCCAATAAGGGCACTTGTGAAGCCGGAAGCCCCTAATCATGCACCTACAAAACCATTAACTTCAGTAATATTAACGGTGAACGAAACACAAGTTTAAACAAATGACATACCTACGTCCAGGCTGATCTTCTCCGTTGAAGCGCGTTAGGATACACTCAAAATATTTGACATATCTCTAAGGGAAACAGGAAAAGACACCTATGAGCAAGGATGCCAAAAATTTATCGTTGACATAAATGATTAAAATTTTCCACAGAATGTAATGACTGACAATCTGACTGGGGAGGACCAGAGCTTTCCCATCTATGCATCTTTTCTGGTTGAAGTAATCAATGGCCTCTTCAGCTGTGGGAAAGAACTGAAGAAAGCAAAGTGATAATACAATCATAAATGAATTGAAAATGGAGCTAAAAGAACAAGTCCCCTAAAAAACCCCACAGATCTAGTGAGGAGCTAATAAAATCCCACCTTAAGGAATAAAAGAAGACTGCAAATCATTAGCCCTGTCCTTCCCATACCGGCTTTACAATGAACAACCACAACATTTTCAATGTCCTCTTTCAACCATGAGTAAGCACTTTGACAAAAGGATTTTATGAGATGAAATGGGGGGCAATTGTGGTCATTAAATGGGAAACTCGCAACCTGTAAATAAGTTGGATGTTAGATCTAGCCATCTAGGGGCAGCTGCAAAAATTAGCATTATAAAAATCCCAATGAAATAGAAGGTAGGCTAGAAACTCTAGCATTAGGTATAATAAATATTACAGGCAGTCTCCAAAATTGCTCAAGATTTACTATACCACATAGTTACAGAACCAAACAGCCAAATTCGAAGAGCACAGACCACCAAAATGCAATTTGGATTTAGTGGGAAAATAGAGATGAGAATAAACCTTCCCCTGGAACAGTGATGCATCATACAACCTCTCTGAACAAAGATTGTACACTTTGTATCTCCCCTGCACAAAAAGTTGTTGATATAAGATATGTGACAAAATGAGGCCTCCAAAAAGCTTCAGAAATATAAGACAAAGACCTACCTACTCACAGACGTACAAGCAGATTTAATCCAGAACACATAAAGCCACTAAGTCTGGAATGTGCTATTACCAGCCAGTAACAAAACTAAACTTGAACTTTATTACTGCAGATATAGAATTAGAGAGATGGGAAAGAGAATGATATTACTATTCAACTGTTTTTCTCTAACCCTACAATTTTTAGTTTCCACAACACTTGCAACTTTGCCTGAACTAAACTTACTCTTCTACTATGATTTAATGAGACAAACACTGACCTTCACAGTTAAGATCACAGTAACCATTAATACATGAGTAATGACATAGCAATACATCCTTCCATCATATTTTAGACAAAACTTAAACAACTACAATCCTCCATCTCCTAGTGAATTCCGTAATTATTTAACTGTATATGATGTTTCCTGAAATATAGAAAATATTTCCATATAGTTTCATATTGTTTTTACTGAAATTATACACATCTCAAATTATCCCCTTTCCTCATCCAGTCACCTATATTATATTAGTTAATATTGAACCCCTAATTTTTTTGCAATGTTGTTTAGGCATGTAACATACAAGTTATTAAATTGCATAGTCCATATTAAAATTCTAAATAACCCTCTTCATAGTATTTCATTATTTAAAGGGAGCACCTCTGACCTCACCCTTTTTAAAGATCTAACAGATAAACAGATAAAAGAGTCCCTTGTTATGCATGCAACATCCTACCTTATGATGAGTTTCAAAAAACTTGATCACTTCCTCCATTTTATTTCGGTAAAAGCCCTGCATCACATTTTAAGTCCATAAAACCAAAAAGTGAACTTGGACACGAAAATTCAATTGCAAACCAGGTAAACCTTTTTACCTCAAAGAATCCAAAAAGCCCAGAGCTTAGATCACCAGCTGGAAACCCCATAGCAATTATATTCTCAGTGATATAAGTCATATCCAAATCAAACTCTCCCTCCTGTATAATATGCATTAAAAATCTTTTGAGCATGTGATTCATTATAAATTGGTATCATACTTGATATATATACATCTGAAAGATAAGGAACTTCTCATCATGGTTGGATAAGAGAGTCTTTTAATATTAAAATCTAAAATCAAGATAACTGTTTGATGTCAGACATTTTAATTAAAAACAAACCACCACCACCACTAACACAGTTAGGATACCTGGTATCTTCGATTGTTTTGCGAGACCATATGGCGTGCTTTGACCTGCACAGCCTTCACTGCATTCAAAGACGAGTCAACTATACCCTTTTTAAATGATTCAAAAACAGCTTGTGGTGCTGTAGAAGCATGTGCTGCCCTGTCATCCGGTGATAGAGTCATCGATTGCAACCTCAATCCAAGCCCACTGGTAAAGCGTGCTAAAGCTGAAGTCCCATCATTTCCAGCTTGAGATTCCTGTCGTGGTGCTATGGGCTGTGGTAATTTCAAATTTCTTGCCCAAGAAGATATGCCAGTGGAGGGTAACGCAGATGCTGTGGAGTTCTGCGAGGAAATGGTTTTCACAGTGACAGTAGATGCATTATCAGCAGGCTTTGGAGGTTCAATATCATAAGTTTTGAGAGGAGGTTCCACATTGTTGGCCATTGGGTGACTTTTCATATCATTCATATTAGCTGGCAGTTTAGCAGTAGCGGCGACTTCAGCAGAGGTTTCAACATCAGAGGCTTTACTTGGAGGTTGAGATAAGGAATCAACAGATTTTGAGTCCATTCTACTACTCAACTGAAATCAACCAATATCTGAACAAAGGACATAACACTAAAACAGAGTAAAAATATCATAATTTAATCATCAACGAGTTGCAACGTGGAATCAAGCAATCAAATCCAAAACTAAACCAAGAAAAAAGTGTATTTAGGAAGCAAAATAGAATGGAGCCAAAGAAGTTTGAAATCCTCTCAAGCCAATGAAACGCTCAAAATACCGCATTTTGGAACAGTTATCATTGACAACTATTATTAAAGATGGCTTTTCAAAAACAACAAATCCTAGCTCGAAAGCTAACAAAGTTCATTGATCGCTACTTATACACTGCTCTTTGAAAGCCAACGTCTCAAATTCAAATTGCAATATTTTTCTTTATACGTATAAATCTAAGCACCGGCATATCCTAATTCGACAATGAATTGAAATGCAATTAGTAAAAGATTAGATCTGGAAACAAAACTTGGTTTACTTTAAACAAAACAAAAAATCCAAAAATGTTCATGAATTTCGCATTAACAAATGGAATCAAGATTAGCGGCATTTTGATTTTGAAAAATAGAACCTTACCAGAAATCGGATCCTTAACTGAAATTATAAGCTGCAATTGTTGAAGATGAACAAGATCTTCAACTGTTTATTTGATTTGATTGGCTTGCGTCGAAGCTCATGTCCGCAATTGAAAATAAAAAAAAAATATTACCATTGAAAAAACCGGTATCGCGGGTCGGAAATTATCCGCTAATTTAGTAATTTTGCTCACTAATGGGTTAACGATTATTTTATAACGGCCGAAAGCTCCATCGGTCCATCCTTCTCTACAAACCTCGGCCCGAAAAAAAGACGAACCGGGTTTGGGCTGCTTTTAAGTTAATTTATTCACAAATATCCCAAATTATATTAACCCTCTCATGTAGGAGAGAAGTTTAAGGAGGACCAAAGTTCGCCGAAGAACGCTTTACAATTACATGCAACATTTTCTTTTACGTAGAATTAAACTGGAACATGTAATATTTTTTTTTCTCAATCATGAAATGGTATTTATTTATAAAATAAAAGTCAAGTACAAGGACTGCCTCTTCCAAAGACAACCGACAAAAATCGAAACAGAACAGCCAAGTTTGAACCAAAAGGGACATCTCTGCACAACAAACATCAGAAACAAACTGTTTCTATCAATTCCATCTATTACATTTTCTATTGCCCGTGGGATTAGTTGAATTTCGGTTAAGTTTTCTGAATTTTTTTATTGTTAATAATAATTCAATTCAGTTGGATTTTCTATTTTAATACTTTGATTTTGTTTTTAAAAATGTGTTTTTTTTATGACTTGAACATTATTAGTAAATTTTCGAGCTTCTTAAAATATTTCTTAAAAAATTTAAAATTTCAACTAAATATAAAATAATAAATAATATCATACAATATTTTTTGAAAAATAAATTTTACACAAATTTTTAAATTAATCTTTTGAAAAATTTTAATTTATTTTTACTATTTTAAAAATATTGTTTTTACATAATAAAAAATAAAATTAATTATTAATAAAATTGGATTGGATTTGAATAATGATACTTATGTTCCTTAAAAAACCATCCAAATATCTTGATTGAAATCAATTTTACATAATTGTGCAAATATTGATCATGTAAAATGTATTTTACAGAAAATAATATCAATCGAGTTAAATTTATTTTTTAATTAATTCATATATCAATAAAAAGAATATTTAATTATTTTATAATTTTTTATAATCTGTTTTATATAATATATAAACTACTTAAATTTTATTCCAAATTTAGTTATTTGTCTAATATTTTATATCGATTTTTAAAAATTTAAAATAGTTTTTGAAAAACTTTTTTATTGAAAAAGTATTTATAAATATAAATAGTTTTAAAAAATTTAAAATATCATGTTAATAGTTTTAAGTTTCTATACATTTTTAATTAACAAACTGTAGCATGTTTTAAACATATTTTAATCACTTTTTTTAAACATTTAAGTAAAATTTCCAGTAATTTCAACAAAGTTTTAAAATTGTTTTAAATATGTTTGTTAAAAAGTTTTATTTTTTCTAAAATTTTGTTAGAAATATGTCAAAAATATTAACAATATTAAAAATATTTTAATTAAATATTTTAAATATATTAACTAAAAATATTTTTCAAAATATTGTCAGTGTTTATGGCAATATGTTAAAATAATATACAAAATTGTTAAAAACAATTAACATTGTCTATATGTTAAAAAAATTTACTTATTTTTGGTATTTTTTTAAACATGAAAAAAAGCCAACTTTGAATTTATGGAAAACTTCCATTTATTTCATATATTTCTACTTTTATTTGTAAAAATTTTCAACATTGATTACAAATTGGACTCATAAATAATTTAGTAAAGAGTAATAAATAAATTAAATACTAATTGCAGATGTCTCATATTAGAGAGGTTTTATTTGGCATAAAAATAAGATAATTATGAAGTATATTAAAGTATTTTTGTATAGTATATTGTTAAATTAATTTGGTGTATATAATTATAATTTATAATTAAACATTGTTAAAATAAGTAACTACAAACTTTAAATATATACCGTAAAATGAATATGAAGAGTACTAAAAGGATTATGTTTAATTTAAAAAAATTACTTTGTTTTAAATTAATGCATTGAAGTCAAAATAAATTTCCTATTATCTTAATGTATAAATGACAGGTTAGATTGTTTTCTAGATTGTAACTTCATATTATTATAGTACATATATATGATTAGATTTGTGAAAAATATTTTTCGCATATCAGAACTCAAAAAAGTTATTTTTGGAAGAAAAAACATTAAATTATATTGCATTAAACACGATTATACCATATAAAAAGACCGAATTACACCGCAATATAGAATGTAAGTCCATTACTTTTTGCAAGTCACTGTGGATATGATCTCGAGGTTGGCAAAGAGATCATATAGTACACTATCAAGCCATTTGTGATGATAATTATAAAGCTAAATCGAAGTGGTAATATGTCAGAATGGGTACATTACTTTATCCATACTACGAAGCAGAAAATATGAATTATATACAGGCCGAAGTTCTTGCAAGGCGAAGCATAACATTTGAAACTTGAAATGGAACAAACGACAACAGTTCATTGATAAACTATGATATTAGATAAGCCTGTCTAGATGATCTTCTCTTAGAATGAAGCATCTTCGACAATTCCAGTATCTGTAACCTCTCGAACAAGGTTTTTGGTGGAAGGCAATCCAGCTACGACATCGGATTCGATACCGCATTCATCTACACCCCTTTTGATCTTGAAGTAACCATCCTGTTACGAGAAATACAATAGTCAACATTTAAGCATCATAAAGACGGTTTCTTAATGAATATGGAGAAAAGTGGGACAGGAAACATACATCACCCCAGCCTCTATTCCATTGGTTTGCAAGAAGCTGCAATGGAGGAAAAAGGTAAAATATTAAAATGAAATCAAAGTAAATGATTCTTGAGATATTTGGCTAAAGATACAAGCCATTCAAACATACCCAGTAATCCTCTCCATCATATGAAGTTCCCCACCCGATCAGCTTAACTGCATGGCCTCCCATAACATCGCCAGTCAAATGTCTGTAAACTCCCGACTTGTAGTGAGCAAAATCCTGTAAAAATCATGAACCAGTTTAGAATATCGAACTGTGTTTGATCAGACTTTTCATTTCTAGAAATACCTATACCAGACACATGGATATAGGGATTCATTTTTCTTTAAGTGCCAAAAACATAGCAACTCTTGCATGGGATTCATGCAAAAGTAATAGTTTCAAAGCCTGCTACCGCTTGGAAATTGCTCATCAAGAGAAGCAGGAAATTCAATTAGAAAACTACAGAGTTCTTCCTTTACCTCATAAACGGTGAAGGAGACCTCAACCGGTCCATTCTTATAAACCTCAGCCATGATATCAGCAGGATTTGATTTGATCCTATACGCACCGACGCTATAGTGTTTTGACTGCTTCCAGAGAAGGTTTCCCTTAACACACTTTCTCACACATTTGGGAGTCGGAAATGCAGGCTCGCAACCAGGGTGAGAACAACCAATATCATCAAAGTATGGATCACACTGCAAGATGAAGAATATAATATTAGGAGGCAAATTAGGTTAAGCTATAGATTTTAATACTAAATCAGGATAGATGTCCAGAATGTTTTATCTAATACAGAGATATCACCAGATTTTCGAAAGAAATAATCTTTCATATTTATACTACTTGGAACTATTAATATAAGAATCTAATGGTTCATCTATGTTACTCTGGTATTCGTTTTGGTTTGAAGCACTTGCGTCTGACACTATTGTCTTATCATATCAAGTTATGATTATGGCGACATCATTTCTAATACTTTGGAAACTTAGATCCGTATCCATCACTCATCCCACGTCTGAGTGACAAAGTTCTCAGTGAAGTTGTGCTTGAGAAAAAAATACCTCTTCAGTGACAACACCACTGCGTACAAAGTATCTCCATGCAGAGATTGGATACCCTCCATCACAACCATCTCCACATAGAAAGCCACAGCATGCAAGAAGATCATTAACAGACAGAGATATGTTCTGTAATCAAAGATTTTGCAAGTAAAAATTGATGTCTATGAACCGTAAATGCTGTCTCTTTTCCTTTAGAAAGAGAAAGGAAACAAAAAGGAGTTTCATTTACCATGTCAAAATGGATACAGAACCGATCAGATAGTGATTCAACAGCTCCAAAAGCCCAGCAAGAACCACAGTGACCCCAAAGCATAAGCTCAGCTAAGCATACTCAGAATTTAATTATACAAGAACCAGATATAAAAATTGAGAGAAATGAAAATGAGTTACCTGATCTTTAATATTGAAATTGACCCAAGAATTGATTTCATCATAAAAAGAAGGAAATCATCAGTCCAATTTGTTTAAAGTTGGCAAAATTTAATAAACCAGCACATAACTCACCGAGAATTCTTCCAATTGAGGTACATTGTGGCCAAGCTGTTCTAGCATCAAAAGAAGTTGGCAATTTCAAGGATTTGTCATGACTTAAAATAGGAACGCCCAGAAGTTCTTTCTTAGGTGTTGGTTTTACTCCAAGAAGGTGCTTAAACTCACCAATCTATGCATCAAAACAACAAATTTGGAACTAATAAGCATACAGAAATAGCAACATAAACGAGAAAGAGAAAGATCAATGATGAGGTCCAGCAAGTTGCTGACTTACGGTGTAATTAGAAAATCTAGGATTCAGTGCAGCTTCCCATCCAGCCTTGGGGTTTTGATTTACTTGTTTTACAATTGAATCCTACATGATCAAGGTGAGAGTAAAGAATCAACGGTTGTCTATTTAACAACTGAAAGTTGAAGCCCTTCTTTCCCTTAAACACATCAGATTGAGAACATACCTGAAGGATCCGAGAGTTAAGCTTGACGTCTGAAAGTTGCTCCACAGCAATCAACTAAGTCCAAATTGCAACTTTGGGGGCTGAACCATAACAACCTAATCAATATTTCCTAGCAAACAAAGATGGCAGCCATACATAGAAAGCAACCACAAATAAGCTCCCCTGAAATCTCTCGTTGAGAAAATCAATTTTCTTTTTAGTTATATTGATTTAGTTTATATCTTTTCATCAAACACATGGTAAACTAAAAAAAAAAAGGTCAATAAACCACTATCAGCTCAAAAAAGTTTCCATCTAAAAGATCGAAACCCGGTTAGGGGAAACTACTAGCAGTAAATAAGTTTTCCTGAAGCCTCTCGTTGAGAAAACCAATTCTTTTTAAAGTTTATATTGAACACATGGTAAACTATAAAAAAAAATCGTCTATTTCATGAATCACAACTATGAGCTCAAAAAAAAAGTAAACGATTTAAGAGTTTCCATCTAAAAGATCGAAACCGATCTGGTAAACACAGATTCTAGATATTATTGCAAGTTATCAAAGTCAAAAACAGTATAGAAACTACACGTATATGCCCCAAAAAAATCGAACCCAAATTAAGAAAACGGAAGAAGTATCGGAAAATACCTTTGGGTGAACCGTAGAGAGAAGCAACAGAAAGGTAGCAAAAAAGAACGAGGGAGAAGCCATAACCTTAGTTTCCAAGGACAGAGGAAAGGGCAAAAGTGATTATGGGGATTAGAAGGGTCCTATTGCTTGACACCTTCCTTTATTGTTAAGCATGCAAAGAAAACGACAAAGGAGAGGTTAAAAGCGAGATAAGGGAGAGAGATGACGAAACTTCAAAAGTCCCATATTTTGAGGAATGATTGCGTGTTGGGTTATTATTGGACTGTTTGTGGACATTAAAGCGGCGCTGACGTCGAAATTATGGAAAATCTGACACCCTGTCTCGTGGCATCTTTCCTCCCCGCCATTGTTATCTCTAATGAGATATTTTTAAACTATATGTTACTTGAACTTTCACAGACAGATTCAATGTGGTGTCTTAAAGGCTAAAATAGACAGAGATAATGTTTTTAGTTGGGGGTTATTATTTTCATATTTTAAGTTTTTAACTTTCATACATCATTGGAAAACGCAATGCAATTATACGTTCGAGTTAGTTCCGAGTATAAATTTGTCGAGGAACGTCTAAATGAGATATTTGTATTTACGATTTATTTTATTCTGAATTTTTAAAAGGAAAATTGAGATAGATTCGATTAGTATAATCACTAAAATATACCTATTCATTTCGCTTCGTCAACCAGGATAAATTTTTAAATAAATTTAATATTTATATTAATATATGATTTATGTAATGATTCTATTTTTAAATAAATAAATTTAAAATTTAAATTAAATTATTATAATAAATCTATATAAATTGTGAATTTAATTGAAATATGACCAAAAAATTAATAATAATTAAAATATATCATATTACGAATAATAAAATCAACATAATAAATATATAAGTATGCCAAACTCTATGTAAAGGAATTCAAACTTACAAAAAATGGACTCAATTCAAATTTACTTAGCTCAATACGAAAATAATCAAAATCAACCTTAATTTCTACATGGATGCTGTTGGTGTCACTAAAACTATAACTTATGATCGGAAAATATGTGACATGAAGGAATAGCTCTAAAAAAAGTAAAATCCCAAAGTAAGCATTTTTGTGGTTTACAAAAATTGCATCAACATAACATAAATATGCAATTGTGTCAAATTTTATATAAAACTTTGGACACATTACAAATATATATAATTTTTTATTTAATTCAATCATAATAGTAAATTGTGTAAAATATGAGATAAATCAAGACACAACATAAATATGACATAAAAACATAATTTATTCTATAAATTGAACCATTACGATTGATTATGAAAACATGATATGTTAACATAAACGCGTCACAAACAATGAAATTTAAATTTACAAAATATGAATTATTGATATATATAATATATACAAATTTATAATATTCTAAATAAATATATATATTTTTGAAAAAATATATCATTATATATAATGAATAACATACCACCACAAACATAACAAAATCAAATTATTAATATCTAAAAACTTATATAAATAAAGTATACATAAATTTATGATACCTTAAAATATAAAAAATTTAATATAAATGTGAATCACATCACTTCATTTCATCCGAACACAAATAAAAACAAAATCTCAAAATATTTTTAGATTGCCAAATACCTTTCTGGGAAATTCTATTAGCATTGCTTACTTGGCAGAAAATTAGTCTTCCTCAAACTTTAATTGAGTATCTATTTTTATAGATTCCACGTCATCTTGAATTTTCGGATTGAATTCATCTATTATTAATCCGAGTAAGAAAAACCAAAATTATTTTCCTCCTTTCTTTCAAATGTACTTATTAACTTAAACAGGTAGCATTAGTTTCATCCCCAAAAGAAAAATTTATAATTAGGATGCCTTTGTTCTATGAAAATTAATTTACGAATTTTTTTTAGCTATTTTTTATATTTATTTGAAGAAAAATAGTTAACGAAAAATAATTTATTTATTTCAAATTTGAAAATTGACTTTTCTTTTTAAAAGAATCCCTTATAATACGTTGATTTATATATAAAATTTATTTGAATAAGGCAAACACTATTATATTTATAATATATTTAAATTAAAAAATTTATCATTAATAAGAATTATAAATTATAATAAAATAAAGACATAACACATAATATATTACAAATTTACACACCTATGAGTAAATGTATTTAAAAAGTCTCTATATTCCAACAATAGATCAAATTAATCTCTTTATTATTAAATAAATTAATTTAATCTTTATATTGATAAAAATTATAAAAAAGGACAATTATTAACAAAAATATGACATGAATGTTTCATCTTTTAGAAACCACCACTAAATGAGAGGAAGAAAATATTAAAAAAAAAACCATTATCAAGAACTTAAGAGAGCCGCTAAATCAATAATACATAAAAAAAACTAAATTTTATATCTTCCTACTGATCTCGGAATTTAATTTTGTGAACACTGTCATAATACTCTATTATGATAAGCATTCAATAACAGCTTTTATTAGATATCACGTATATGCTAATAATTGAAACTAAAATTGCTACTTTCAATAGATAAAGAAATGGATAAAAACTATCACATTTGCAGAGAAAATAAAATGGACGGAACTAAAAACAAAAAAAGAATCGGGATTGGATTATGTTGGAGTATATCGAGACGTGGGAGGAATTGCTTGCTTAGTTATCATATCTACATCATATCTACATCTCATATCATATGTCTTTTTCACGATGTTTCTCTTTCCAAACAACAAAGCTCATTTTTCTCTTTCTATTGAAACCCTAATGACCCAAGAAGTGTGCCACCGTCAATGGTCAACTTTGGTCACTAACACCGTCAAGTCGAAGCTCTCTCATGATTCTCTCCTCTAACGATTCAAATTTTGATTCTCATTGTTCTTTATTGCAATTTTCGATTTTGGCTCGGGATATCTATTAAGTTGTTAGGTTTGCTGATAAATTGGGTTAACATTTCAGGTAGATGGTTGAGTAGAGTTAGGAGGGGTGGATATTGGTTGGGATAGCAGATAAGGTTTAGGAAAGAGGTGATGGTGGTGAATTGAGAAAATGGCAATGGTGAGTTGAAGCTTGGGGACCGGCCCATACAAAATATTATTGTGTTTTTTTATATGAAAAATAGATTTAAAATTTTATTCGAGTATGGTCTAAATTAAAAATTGTTAAATATAAGTCCGACTCAATTTATTTGTATTAATTATTTAGATTATTTTTTTATATAAAAATAAATTTAAAATATATAATACATCAAAAACATTTAAAATATTAAAATAAATATTTTTTAATAAATTGAAAATATATTGAAAAATTATATTTAATACTAAAACAGTTGTAACTTAACAAGTAAATGCCTCAAAAATGGTAACAAATTTAACAATAAAATATGAGTTATATTATATCCAAATAACAACAATAGTATAATAATATAATAAAAAATAATAACAAAACAATAACAAAACAATAACAAAATAACAACAAAACAACTTATTCAGGTCGGATAAGAGAAAAAATCTTATTCGAGGCTCGACCAATTTAGAAAGCGAGTCTTATTTTTTTATCCAAGGCTTTAAGCCCATTTTCTCGACTTATAATTTTATCTAAATTCTCTCATTTATCGAACGAATTTTTAAATCCGGACGAATAACTAGACCTATCATTAAGTTTACTTGGAAATTGTGTAGATAATTTCCAGATTAAATGAGAAGTAAAAAAGACATAACTATTTATAAGGGAATTAAAGTTCCATTTGTATGAGATTATGCATTTATTTAAGTTTTTTTGTCAACTGATATTTTATATTACTTTATATTTAGATAATCTAATTTTTTACCTTATTTTTTACCAAAATAATATTTAAATACTATTTTATATTAGTTTATCAAATTAAATTAAAAATAATATTAGATTTATCATACAATTTATAAATTCTATAAAAAATCAAGCTAAAAAGCGTTTGAGAACTTTGAGGGCCAAAGACAAATTATCATATTTTTAAACATTAATTATAGTGTTAGAATAAAATTTTAAAAACCTTGAAGGGTTAAAATGAAAATTTTCAAATTTTAGAGCGCTGCCCCCCTGCCACCCCCGCCCCCAAAATTCGCCCCTGTTGACAGAAAACTGCCAAACCCCACATTAAACCCTAATTCCAACCCAAACGGAAGCTATTAGGCCGGACGAGATAGTTCTCCCTCGCCTCTCAATTTCAAAATGAGATAGGTACTTTACGCTTCTATTTTAAATAACCTATTTGGTTTAGGACTTTTTCTTTTCTTTTTTTTACTCGTGTAAGCTGTAAGCAAGGTTCTTACTTTGTATTCCAATCCAACTCTTTTCTTCTTCACCACCGAAAGTAGAAAAAATGGATAATAAGGACACAGCTCATTCTCATCTATTGAGTTTTCTCAATGCTATTCCTCCGGTTGATTTTTGCTGCGTCTATGGCTCGACTCTCCATTCAACCGATCCTGGCAAGGTTCTTCTGTTTCACCATAACTCTGTATTTCTTGCATTTCACCTTTGTATATATATATATTTTTTACTTTTTGTTCTTTTCCAGTCAACCATGGTAGATTACATACTCGGCGTGTCTGACCCCCTGCAATGGCATTCCGAGGTGAGATTTTCATATTTTAAGCTATGTCACTACAAATTAACAATTCTTTACATTGCGATTTTCCCTTATATTTTCATCTATCTAATCTATTTTGTCTTTCTCCCAACTAGAATCTAAAAATGAATGCAGATCATTACGCCTCATGGATGGTGCTTCTCGGAGGGGCGAAACTGGTTCTCTCTGTCTCTCTCATTCATCAGTACAGTTTTATTTTTTTGTTTCCCATCAACTCACACTACAGTTTGTTGGTTTGTAGATTACTAATATCGCAGACAAATTAGGAGTAGGAGTACATTTCAACCCGTATGTTACTTGGAATGACAAGGTAATTGAGTATTAATTATTTGAGATCTTAAGTTTAATATGATTAGTGAAATGGATTATAGGTGTATACACTCATTGATTTCGTGTAAATCTTAATTGCCCCACACTTTGGCTTTATTGTGGATGGCAGATGTTGAAATATGGAGTTGTTAGAATGCATGACTTGATCCAAGACATACTAAATTGGGAGAGGTTCTACTTGAGTGGTCGTTTGCAAAAACCGGTGTGTTTTACCTGATTCTTTTTTTCCTCAGTATCTTGTGTTATATTTCTTTCAAAAAAGTACTGCAAAAATGGATACTTATTGTGAGTTGTAACTAATTGTTAACTGTCTTGTAAGGCTTGTCTAATGTTAAAATCACCCTTGTTTTCTTGTTTGCCAAATGAAGGTGAATCATTCGGCATTTTTTTAGAAGCATATTCACCATTTATTGCAGTATTCTTTTACCTTTGTTTTTTTAGGTAAATATGCTTGTGGATAACCTGGACATTGAAACTATAAACTCAGTTAACCTTCGAGCTGCAATGTCTGCTGCTCTCCTCCTCTTACCACCCAAATTCACAGAGGTTTGCTCTGTTGCTGTTTTTTCCTCTTAGAAATGTCATATTACCAGATTTATTATAATCAACTCCGTGTTCATGTAGGAAGACCTTTATGCCAAAATATGTAGCCTGTCATACATGGGTGACGTGCGTATGCTTTTTGCAGAGGACCGAAATAAGGTAAAACTTAAGTTTGTTTAAGGTGGAAATTTGAAGGGAAGTACTTAGCTGTCGATTGTGCAATTCATCTTCTGAAATTTACATTGGTTTTGTTAATCAAAGTTGGGGAATAACTTCTGAAATTTCCTTTTTTTTTTTAGTAAATTTTCCACTGCTTGTTTGTTCAATTTTCATTTAATCTGGTATTTATTTCATTATGCTGTAAGAGGGATATTTTCTTGATTCAGGTGAAGAAGATCGTACAAGGGCAGTTTGATTTATTCCAGTCCATGTATAAGCCGTTTCTTGAAGAGTATGAAGGCAAAGACTTCTTAAGATTCTCATCATCTAAAAATCAACTTGCAAATATATCTCAGGTTTATATGAATTCAAATTAAAGAACCCAAAGTTGGCATCATTTATTGCTCACATACTTAAATAAAATGAAGTGTCTGCATTCTCTACTTTTATCCAAGCTCTCTTAATAGTTAAAAATGGGGCAAATACTGAAGTTATTTTATATGCACTAACACTTACTGCTTGCATGGTTTTAATTACTTGAATTTGTTTTTTCTTTAATGTTATTTTAGGTTGTTGTGTAGGTATGAAGATGGTAATTTCTTGTTTCCTGTATTTGTTGATTTCACCTCATAGAGGGAATTGCTGTAAATGGTATTGATGAGAAGCTTTACTAAATGGCTTAACTTTTATGGAAAAGTTATCATATATTTCATGCCAGACCTTTGGGGCTTTTGAATTGCATATGGAATAACATTCTCTGTGAGACTATTGATATTGAAATATTCTTGGTTGAAATCAGGATTGTGGCTTACCAGTGACTCACTCGCACATATCTTTCCTTCCTCCAACTGTTAGAAGCCAAATGGGGATGAAGATAGGAAAGAAGAAAGTAATCAGTGAATCTGGTAAGTGACCACTTACATTAGCCCCCCTAGTCTTGAAAGCTTTTTTTTTTTTTTAAATAGTGCTACTAGGTAAGTTGGTGAAGTAGATTGATTTACAAAGGGAAATTGTTATGTTATGTTTGGTTGAATATGGGCAGGTAAGGTTGGGAATGGGAATGAGTTAGGATTTGGGTCAAGAGAAGAGGCTGCAAAGTGCATGCAGAAGGCATTGAGGCGAACAGTGATGGTTTCAAGTGCAAGGCAAGCAGTATCTGGTTTATTGACTGTGGGCGGTGTTAAAGCAGCTAGATATCTAACCAGTAAGATGTGCAAGGCTTGGAGATCATGGACAAGGACATGATTATCATAATCTAAATCAAGGCTGGGCTGGGATGGGAAGCTGTTATCGTAATCTAAATCAGGCTGGGGATTGGGAACTGTTGTTGTGCATTACTATTTTCCTTTTTGGTTATACATAAAAATATTATTAAGATAAAATCTTATTATATATATGTATTGACTTATTTGAAATTAAGTCACATTACAAGAAGTTCGAACAAAAAAAAATTACAATACAAAATTTTCTCAAGTAAGATAAGTCATAATTATTATTAACTTTTTTGTACTCAAAAGTAATTTTTATTTATTTGTTTATTTTTTAAAGTAAAAGAAATCTATTTATAATATACTAATAAACAAAAAAGCTAAAATTCAATTGTAATAATTGAAATTATTGTTAAAAGATATATACTTTGTAATGGTAAACAAAAATATAAAAGATAATTTAAAATTACAAATTAAAACAAACTAATTATTTATGTTATATCTATTTTAATATGAATTTATATAATCATATCAATTTAAGTTCAAATTATTATTTGTTTTGAAAATAAGTTCATTTTATTTTGATCTTGGGTGAATTTGAATTAAAATGATTTTGTAGTTTTGTTTTTGTAGTAAAATCGTAATTGATAAAAATATAAAAAAATAAGGAGTAAATTTGTAATTATTTTTAAATGGATTTAATGAAAAAGTCATTTAAATAACTAAAAAAAACTGAAAAAAGAAGACCAATTTTGAACAAATTTCGAAATATAAAAAAGTTACTAATACGAATTATTTTCGGTGGCATATGCTGGCGAGACAGGGCAACTGAACTCTCATCGTAGAAGTAGATTATAAATTTATATAATTCATAAGCGGCTGCGGCGGCCACCGCTTCGTATGAGTTTGAAATTCTGCCAAACCCAAACTAAAGCCGTATTTGTTTCTTCTTTTAAACTCCGACGTACTGTTTCTTATGCGATTTTTGTTTCTCTGCAGTTTTTTCAGTCTCCCAAAACATGCCACAAGGTTCCTAGAATTTTTCCCTATTCCACTGTTCCAAATCAATTAATAAAAACTCAGCTAATAGTATTTGAGTTTGATGTTAATGCAGACCTTCCTGGGTTCTACTATGATGCGGAGAAGAACAGGTACTTCCCCAATAAACCTCGGATACCTGGCTCTTCTTCTTTCTCCAATGTTTCGCCATCCCAAAACAACCCTCTTTGTAGCTCCCTCCAGGTAACCCCTTCGGGTTCTTCTTCAATAACTTAATTCTTATACTTCAACACTTTGAAACTCAAAACTCACATTAAAAAGTGGTTTCTTCCCTTAGGAAATAATAATTCATTAATTCATGCTTGAATACATCTGCTTCTGTATTTGAGACTTTTCGAATTTTTCAGTTGGAAAACTATATATTTTAATCAGATCCAGTATACTTGCAATATTAATTCTTACAACTAACTTTTTAACTTACATACACATAGCTTCGTGTGTTTCCCATCTTCAATTTCTTTTAGGCTCTGTTTGGGTGCAGGCAACCACGTTATGTCCAAAAACCAGGGTTCCCGCATCTAAGCTGCTTCATCTTAGAGAGTTGAACGGCGATGCTTTTAGTTATGATCGAGGAAGGCATAGCTTTGTGGAGGAATTCCATAACTTACATGCTTCTAAACCTGTGGTAATTTATACGTTGCCTTTTCATTTTCCATTTATCCAGAATTATTAAATTATTCATGTTAGTGGAATCTAAATCTAACTAAAATGGACTGCAAGATTTTTTTTTATCCCATTAAGAGCTACCTTTAGTTTATCTCGCTAAGGGATCAAACCTTCTTCTTTTTCCTTTGTGACCCTCAAGAATATGTATTGAGAAAACTAGAGTTATACTGTTTTATATGAATTTATATTGCCTGTAATACTCACGCATATTCCTTTTGCAATATTAGTCATTCTTTAAATCAGAGTTTTATTCCCAAATTTCTTACTGATAATCACTTAGTTTTCATTATTGTATTTTACAGCATTTCAGATTTGTTTCAGGTTTGGAGATATGGTGCAACAAACGAAAATTTATTAAGAAATATACGTTATAGTGCTTTGGAGCAGACACAAATTGATGTCCAGACACTAGAGGGTCAAATGGAAACAGAAGTTCTGCTAGCGGGCAGTATAGACGGCTCCTTGAGGTATAAATGTAGTTGGAAATAGATATAGATGTATCTACATCCTCTTCCAAGTACAAGATGCCTCCAATTTCCTATTGCTGTACTATAAATTCTACTACTTTAGGTGGATCTACAATCTATTAATATGAGGCATTAGCTGTTGGCATTTCTTTGCGTTGATCACATTTACTGGTGTCAAAATACAATATGCTGAAGTGTGTCATCTGTTACTCTGAGTAATGACCTCTAATTGAAATGATTGTGTCAGTTCTTCCGGTGCTCATGCATCACGGTTGGGTGACCTAAACATGCCATACTTCTTGCAACTTGCTGTCAAATGCGATAAAAATTAGGTCTCCTTTTCAATTTTGTTGCGACATTGGAACATCTACATATCATGCTCATCTTTTCTTTCTCCCAATGATCTGGTCTTCTTTTTGGCGTTACCATCTAACATTACATATCCCTTCCTATTGTTGTATTGGAGCTTTTACATGTTATGATGCATGGTGCATTCTCCTACTACTGCAACATACATGCAGATGCACTAGTTCTTTCTCACTTCCATTTTTCTGTTTACGTCTGTTACATTGTATTTCTAAGCATTTGTCTCGTTGATTTGTTATTTTCTACTGGCTGCTATTGTGACATATGTTTAGCTTCCTTTGATGGCGTTGCAAAGGAACTTATATATCATCCATTTTTTTTGAAACCTTCTATCAATGTTGTGGTACTTAATAAAAATTTGGATACTGTTTAGCTATAGTTTTTGAAGTTTGGTTTTCTTGCAGTCTCTTAAAGGTTGGAAGTGAACGCCATTTTGACTATGGGATCACACACATTCCAGATCGTGTTTGGCCTTCCACCAAAGGGGATGTGGAGAGTGATGAAACGCCTCCGTATGTCTCGAGGCCTACAGCTGCTCCACTCCATATGCCGTCAAGAATATCTTCTATAAGATTGTGTGAAAAGCAATCCTTTTCTACAAACAATGATGATTCCAAGTTCCAATGCTCACTGTATCCTTCAGTGATCACTTATCTTGACAAGTTCTTCAATATACTGAAGACATTAATTCCTGAAATCTTCATCTTCTCTGTGATCTCGATGTCCCATAGTTCTATGGTTTATGAAGCGTGAAATCTCACTTTGCCTAATGGATGTGCTATCTAATTCATGGTTTATATGATTTAATATGCTTCATTCTTCGCTCCTGCCATAAATTCCTAGATTTTCTTATTTATTCTGTTTGCATCTCAAGAAGAGATTTGGTTTTTCACTTGCAATATCTTAACGTAAAAAAACAGCATAACTACACTGGGATCTGAGACTTACGGTGGATTTGTTTATATCCTTAATCTCCTGGAACCAGTAGATTTTACTTCTCGATTGGATCGAAGGTTACATGCAGTTGCTTCTTTTAATCATACCATTTGGACTGCAGATTATAGTTTTAATACAGCTCAAGCAGCAATAGGCAAGTTTCTTTCTCTCTTCTTTTAATTTTTTGCTCTTTTTAAGTTATGTTTGAATTTGCTTTCAGATTGTATTTCATTTTTAGCATGGAAATTATGTAGCTTTCCAAAAATTTATGATATTTCTATTCCTATATTATGGCATTGTCCTCTAGATGGATTCATTGACCTTCCTAGTCTTTAGTTTGATCAGTAATGCAAGGTGCTTTGCTGTCATCTCTTGCCATGTTTTCCTCTGTCTAGTCTAGAGACATTGAAGTAACATGTTTCCCTGCTCAGTTCAGGTTGCAATTTCATAGTATTAGGCATAAACTTGTATCCACTTGAGCTAAGGTACGATCATTGGTATAGCATTTCTTACACTTGCTCTACTCTTCAACCACAAACTGCAATTAATTGGGAATTCTCTTGATAACTTATGATTATGTTAAATTTCTGTTGCTGTATCTTATTTGAACAACTGCTCCATTTCCTGATAGCATATAAGAATAAATAAGAGGGGTAGTGACCTTTAGCCGTTGCTTTCCTTCACCCTGTAATATTCAGACACTTATATTATATATGCTTTTTTATCATTATAGGAACTGATATTGGAGTAGCCTTGGTCAATGTTGAAAGAGGAGCAACGAAGTGGGTGTGTCGTAGCAAAAGTGATGTTTTGGCTCTACAATTTGATCAGACAGTAAGAATTATATCCTTCAAGGTCTAATGATGTGAAATTCCTCTTTACTTTAATCGATGAACCTTTTAGTAATATATCAGTTTGTAAGGGGAAAAGTATGTTCATTAATATCAGTATTCAATTGTGCTTAATTTTGTTTCTCCCATTACCCACTGGGAGTCAAATAAATTCATTTTTTTGAGGTTCTAGACCTTTCTTTCTTTTGGTTAAGTTTCAAGTTATTTGTTGTATCTTATTCTTTTAACTGGTGGCGTAACGTGTTCCATGATAATTAATGTATGATATATGCTCTGAGCTTGGAAAGGAAGCATTGAAGCTTATAGCATACTTATATCTTGAAATTGATCCTGAATGTGACTTATTTCAGGGAAATATTGTTCTTTGTGGACTCAGAAATGGAGCAATTGTCACTGTGGATGTTCGTGAGAACCAGGAGCGCATGTTTTCTAGACTTACTAAGCTTAAAATACCTTACTCGTCTTCAGGAAGAAGTAGTCAGAAAAGATGGTTTGAGGTACCAATTTCTATTTAGACATTAAATTGAAGTTTTTATGTATGCACAATGAAGATTTTGGATGATGGTGGTTGATAATTCTGAAACACGGTTGTGGTTTTAGAGTAGATATATCATATATCTTGCCATCTTCATCTTCTTTCACAGACTGATGAAGATCTATGATTGAAAATTATGGATACTGCAGTTGTTTATTGTGCTTATTAGTTTTTGCAGATATCATATTTCCATTTTTCTACCTTGTAGCATCAGCTTACTCAATTTACTTTATTTATGCCTCAATCCATCTCATATCTGGGAAACATGTTAAAATATTTAACTTGGAATTTCTTTTTGTTGTTATCAGAGGTTAATTTATGTGGTTGTCATGTTTTACAGATCAAAGGACTTATATCTCCTTCTCATACAATTCATATGCCGTCATCTATTTCTAGGTTGGTGAGTCTTGATGCTTTTGTAAACCTGCTTTGTAGTCTTGTTTGTTTGCTTCAAGTTTATTAACTCCTGCTATGTTGTCTGACCTCAAGTTTGGTATCACTTCAATCCTATGATCAATACTTCTTGGCAAGCTCAATGGATGGTTCGGTGAGTTCCATTTGTCCATTTAACTCTTGTACTAGATTTTGCTTTGCTTACTTCTCACTCTGCATCTAATTTTCCTCCCTGGTTAGTTTTTTAAATTATGCTTTGCATGGATAGATGTTTCAGTTACCTTGTGTTGTAATTTTTCTGATATTGGTTGTAGCTGTGTCAGGTGATATTTTAGATTAATGATTTCTCTTGTGAATATTATTTTTCATAAGGCGCAACTTTTTTTTTTTAGATGAAGCTCTATGATCACCGTCTAACTAAGAGAGGGGCTGTACAATCGTATGGAGGGCATGTGAATTCGCATACACGTATACAGCTTGGAGTTGACCAATCTGAGAGATTTGTTATGTCAGGTGAAGTGCATTAACAACTGAATGAATGGGCATACAATGTTTAGCAGATGTAAGAATTTGAGTGTGACAACATTTGATCTTGCAGGGGGAGAGGACTGCTATTTACGACTGTGGAGTATCAAGTCCGGTAAAATGCTGCTTGGGGAAAAATTTTCTGATTCCGTGCTAACAAACATTTGCTGGCAAAGAGCTCAAAGTAAATTTGATTTCCCCCTTCTTTACTTTTGCTTTGCCCCGGCTTCTGGGGTAGCAACATCATGTAATAAATTGACTTTGTTTTTGTCCACTTTATAGGGACCTTGGGAAAGGAAGGTGAAATTAGACAAAACCATAATTGTAGAGCATGGCTTGCATCAGAAGAAGGGCTATTCCACATGCACTGGTCCTGAGTTGGAAACCATGGATTTTGGTGAGAAGAGACTTGACACTTAATATCGCCAGTTTTGATAATATGGCCACTATGGGGAAAATTTTAGGTTCGCATACTGTAAACTAGTATTAGTATAGTATCCAGCATGATTATGTGAGGAATTTTGGTGTCTTTGCCTGTTTGGCAGTGGAGTAGGAAAATGCTCTCTATTCCACATGCACATAGGACATGAATATAGGCGTAGGCATATTTGATTCCAACACTGACCAATAACCATGGGTAGCGACTAATGAATTGAGAAAATGAAAATTGTTTATTTGTGAATTTATAAAGCGCTATAATGTTGTTGGTGTCTTACTTTGTCGATTTTTCCTTATTGTGGGTTGAAGTTTTAAATCAAAATAAATGAAGAGAACTCGCCGTTAGCGCAACAGCGACACCAGTCCCACATTGCGGAACATTTGGATTTTCATTTAAACATTCATATTAAGCCAAAAACCTAGGCACACAAATTGTACACGGGACATTTTGAGAAATGAGAGTGCTTTTATTATTCTGATGGCAAAGAAAATTGATTCCCTTGCTTTTTTAATTCTGATTGATGAAAAAAGATCTGACAGTCGTATATTTTAACAAAAAAAATACTTAAAAGATAGGAAAATAACAACAATTATATTGAAGGGTTATCATGTTATAGTTGAGAGAGTCGTATATAAGATAATCAAAAATTAAATTCATAGCTGTTCCTACGTAATTTCAAATATATAGAAACACTGCAGCTCAAATAATAGTGTAATTTCTTTGGAAATTTTTTCAAACATAAACTTAATTTAATTTATCAGATATCCCAAGCTTGATAATAAAAAAATTCGTGCTTATAAATTCCTGATGTGCATGAAACGCAATTTTTAGAATTATCTTACGCCTAACAGAATTGCATGCGACATAAACGTAATTTGCGGCCGCAAAACTAGGGATCAAAGAGAATATATAAAATATGGTTGAAGTTAATTTATACTCCAGATTTAAGGCCAATGAGAAATAGATCAGCTGTTTCATTGCTATCCTCTACCTAGCTAATTGCAGAGCTGCTGTTACATCTGACCACGACCTTCATAAGTCCCTGCTCTCATGCTTCTGCATGCCATCAAATATTGGCCATATCTCAGCCCACAATACCTTTCCAATTCCAATATTTCTACGTAAACCAGCCAACCAATTTCCTTTGGAGTCCCATATGACGAATTTGAATTATAAATTTTTAAGAGTTGAAAATATAATTTAATCATAGTATTAATGTAAAATTTTAATATTTTTTTAAGAGCTAAACTATAAAATTTCATTTTTAGAGAGGTTATAATCAAATTTTATGTTTAAGGAAGAGTCTAATTACAATTTTATCATTGAATCAACTTAAAACTTCACACTTTTTAAAAGAACTAACAGAACAAATTTTCATTTTAAAGAAATCGGTGTTTGCTTGCCCTGTTTGGCTCCGCCTCTATCCAAAAGGTGAAGAGCCTTGCCAATCGGTGGTCTTAACTACCCATTTTGTACTCACTTTTACCCACCCAACATCAGGAGACAACCAACAAATTTTGCGGAGGCACCCAATAGACCCGACTAATACCTTTTCTTATACTGTAGAATGGATTTTTTGTGCGAGTAAAGCTCTATGTAATTCAATAAAAAATAAACTTGTTCCCACGCGTCCAAACATTCCAACGTATCACCCCAAATAAAATATTCCGACAGGTTATACCATCCCTCCATAAAAGACTCAGCAAGAAGGTTACTACAAAGCCAATAAGATAAATCAAGTTTCCCTCAAGTCACTGAATAATTTTTTTGCACGTATATAGTTGTCTCTGTTAAATTTTTTTCAAAAAGGGTACGAAAAATTTCTAGCCTTTTCTCTTAGACATTCTCAACCTTTGTCAGAAAATGATCACACGTTTATTTAATCTTTTGAGGTCCTCGAAATTTTTTATAATATCCTATCAATTATCTCTGGCTTCTCAATGATTCTCAACTATATTTGAATTCAAACAGACATTATTTTTAATTTTACTGAAATAACTTTACTGCTTACCTAAAAGAAGCATAAGTTGAAATATTTAAGTTTATTCTTTTGAAATTAGTTTTATAAATTCTTATATTAATTTTTTTTCTTTCATTAACTATTTTATTGTTTACATATTTTTAATCTAACTAACAACCGTGGCAACACTGCAATAATAATTATTGCCGTTGAGAGAACTATTATTTTATAGTCATTAATTATTCATTATATTTGTTCCTTTGGAGAATATCATATAACTACCTTTGGAACTTATATTATCATGTTTGAAATAAATAATTTCAAAATTACTTCATTTGATATTTCTGAATTTTATTTTATTATTTCAGCCAAAAAGTATATTAGAGTTTAATAAATCATGAAATAAGCATGCAAAAGAATCAAAATATCAAAAAAAAAAATGAAAATGATTTTTTTATATTAATCCTAATTTCATGTACTTATCCGTTACCACTTCAACAGTTAAATAAACAAATTATTAAATTCAAAAAGTGGTTGAATTGTACTTAAGTATATAAATTGAACTTGTGAGAATTAATAAAAAAAGATGTCAACTAATGCAAATTAAAGATGTAGTATACCTACCCTATATACACATAAACTTTGACGGCATATTCATAATTTGTATATTTTGATAAAAAGTATTAGGAATTAAATTGTATTTTATTCTTTTTACTTAAAATATGAATAAATTAATCCATGTACGTTAGATCAAAGAATAAACTAATCCTTTTGTTAAAATTTTCATTCATTTCTACTGCTAAAAATTTGTCCTTGTACGTCTGCGTAAGGCACATGCGGCATGTCACATGTTATTATCTGATTATTCCATCAACCATGCATGTTTTTAACAGTAAAAATGGAAGAAAGTTTTAACAGAAAACACTAATTTGCTCTTTAATCTAATGTACATGGACTAGTTTGCCCATATCATGAGTAGAGAGGGTAAAATGCAATCAGACTCCTAGTATAGGGACCTCCATGATACTTTTACCCACTATTTTATATTTAATTGTATTTTGATATATTATTTAAATATTCATCTAAAAAATTAAAAATTATGATTAAATACCAACAAGTGACGATGTAATGATAAGTCAAAAAATAGTCTCATAGGTTTAGAATTTGACCCATTTTCTTATTAAGCGAGGGGTACGAAATAAATCAGATTGATTTTTTAATCAAAAGTACTATGTGAAATTTTCGATTTTTCCTTTCTCTATCACTATCTCATAAGTAAATCATTTGAATCAATAGAGAAGATTCGAACATTGAGCATACATTATTAGGAGAGGTAGAAACGAACCCCAACATGAATCCTATTACGGAAAAAAAAATTAAATGAATTTACCTTTTTTTTATTGAAAAAAAAAGTTATTTTTTACAATCACGCTTCCCCTACCCGCACACAAATTACAAATGATGATAAATAGTACAAAAGATTTATCTTTTTCATGAACTTGAATTAACAACGACTACGAAACTGAAGCTTTTGTTGACGATGATGCATTGTTCTTATTGCGACAGTACTGGAAGCTACTCTCTTCCATTCTTTCGACCATGAAATGGGCAAGCATATCATTGCGTTCCACCATGTTTTCTCTACACAAAAACTCATCCCCTGACATCTGTTCCACATCTCTGTAATAATCATGTACGAAAACATGTGTTTTAAGGCTGCCCCCTTTCTTGCTCCTCGCTAACACGCCGGCGGTGAAGATCGGTTGCATTCTGCCGGGACTTTCTGGTCCGTTGCCTCTCGGCCCATCGATTAATATCACATCCCAATCCACTTCGTAAACGTGGTTCGGCAAATCGTTGATTCCGAGCTTACAATCTGAGAACAACAGGTTTTGGACCGGCCGACATTCGTTGTGGATTTGTTCTTTGGCGGACGCTATGAGCTCCTTTGTTTCATTCATCTTGGTCGTGTATTGGACGTCGAAGACATCGATTTCAGGATGTATCTCTTCGAAATAAGCGGCGTAGTATCGGTTTTCTTCGATGAAAACCGTGCGGCCGTTGTGGTTCAGTGATTTCCAGAGAAGGGTTTCTGGAGTTAGCCCGAAAACAAGGAAATTACACGGCGAGGAGCATTTCCGGAGCACATCGGAGATCGGCTTCAGCTCGGAATATGACATGTGGAAGCTGTCGTTGGATTTCGAAGCATAATGGAGAAGGGTGTTGACAACGGTGGTCGGCAATGGCGCCGCACCACCAACACCACCCCCTGTCACGGCTATGATCCCGGCGGCAGTTGGTTTACCAGTAATCGACTCTCGGGTGTATACAAGAGTGAGAAGAAAAGCTATGGTGAAGAAGGAAATGAAAGCAAGAAGCCATAATTTGTTAGAACTTCCTTGTTTTTGGATATAAGGATGAAGGAGGATTAGCTTAGTATTGCTGTTATTGTTCTTCATTTTCTAATGAACTTTCACCTGTGAAAAGAAAAAAAGCAAGACTTTTTTCAAATCTATTTCAAAGGTGTTTGATTTCTGAATCCTGAGAGAATCAAAGAGAAATGTTTGATTTAAACAAAGATATACACAACATGAAGTGACATCTCGGACAACCTAATAATAATATTCTAGAAATCAAACTTAACTTTAAAGGCCATTTTTTCTTTTAAAGTTGGTGGTTTTGTTTCCATGCAATTCCAATTGATTAGGTATACGTTGATTTTTGTCATAAAGGTATTGATGATGGGAAATAAATTATATTACAACGAGTAATTAATAAAATAAGATCATGTGATTAAATTTTAAAAATAATAAAGTATTATTATATGAGAATAAATTATATTAGAATGATTAAATTAAAATTGAAAAAAATAATAGATATGAATGAATTTATAATAATATTTTACTATCTTTAAAATTTAATGATGTATCATTATTTTATTGATGTCTAAAAACTATACATTAGGATCATCTTAATATAATTTATTCTATTCATAATTTGGTGTTTTCTTTTTGAAGGGTATTTAATATGATGGGAATAACTTGGAATTTATTTATTAAATTGAAGAATGGTGAAGAAGGTGGTTGGAGCAGGGGGTAGTGGGAAGGGAGGGGGGACTTAATTGTAGTGACCTAATAACTAATTACAAGCCAAATGTCGCTTTTACTTAATTTAATTTTCACGAAATCATTTTTAAATATGATATATATAGGATTTCTTAAATAATATTAGCTACCAATGGAAGTTGACAATTCACCTGCTTGAGATTCCCATTTGCAGAAACATGGCCTTAAGATGGTGTTAAATATGCATGATTGAAATTTTGTTTTGGAAAGGTTCTGCCGTCTAACAACCAGATTATATATTCTGGTTTTCAATAATTATTTAGATTGAAAATTTTCAGACTTGTTTAAGAAGCTAGCCTCAACGGTAGACTTATACATAAGCAAATTTCTAAATTTAATTTGATTTTTTTATTATTAAATTATGACATTGATGATAAATAATATTAGGTAATAAATATATTTATAAAAAATAATTGAGATTTTAGTTGTATGGTACAATAGAGATGTTAAAAAATATATTATTTCTTTGATTTAATTCGTATTGTGTGTATTATATATGAAAATAAACTTTGTTAGTGGGTGATAACATCAATATTTTGGGTCAATTCAAAAATACTTCTAAAAAGTGTGTTTGGGATAAAAATATTCTTATATAAGTTGATTTTTTAGAAAAAAAAATTTATTTCAAGCTAAAAATTAATCTGAAAATACCTTTTTTTTTTAGAAATTTAAAAGTATTTTTAAGAAATATTCCTAAATTATTCCTTCAACATTGAGATGGAGCAAGGGAGAAAAAAACAAGAGGAAAATGAAAATCATAACAAGGTAAGAAAAGTCAGATGTTGGAAGTGCATTAGTTAGCTTAAGAAGATGGGGCAGATGGAATGGCATTTTCGAAAAGGTAAAGTGAAGATATCATAAATAAATAAAAAATGAAGATACATTAATGAAATATAGTATAATAACAAATAAGAAAAACCTTTAGATTTGGGATATAAATCTAAATCGGAAATTTTTATTTTTTACTTAATTGCGTATATTCGTTGAAATTTAGGTCACTTAATTGCTTCCAATCGATGGAACATTATGAAGAGGTTGAAGATCAATTCATTGCTCATTAAAATTTAAAGTAAGCTGAAAATGTTGCCAATGGTGTTGCGACATCCACCAAGCACCAAGGCTTTTTCCACGACAACCAATGTAGACCCCCTTGGGGACTGATTCCGAAGTTTTCTCAACTCTCACCGGCTACTACCTTGATTCGGCACCAGAGTCTAAGTAACCTAACCTGTGACTTGCGGGAGTAAAATTTTCCTACTTTCATAGAATTTGAACAAGTCTGAAAATTTTCAACCTAAATAATTATTGAAAATTCTGAAGGTTTTGGAAGGTGGAAATTAACTTATTTAAAGACCAACCAATAGCAACTAGTTTTCTGCTAAAATTTGATTACCAACAGATTATTGATAGTGATGCTCGAAAGCTTAGTATGTAATGGATTGTGTAGGCTACTGCTTGTTCAATTGAAATTAGTCATTTGTATTCATTTTTAAAATTACAAAATAATCGAAGTTTATACCATGGCTCGCAAAAGAGGTTTAATATTAAAATTCCTATTGTTACTTCTGCACATATTTTGGTAGGGCAAAGTTAGAAAATTTTTTTAAAAGTTAAAATTAAATTGTAAATTTAATTTTTATTATAGTAAAAATGTAATTTTTAAAAGATCAAATTAAAATTTAATATTTTTTAAGAGGTCAAAATGTAATTTTATTTTTATTAATTTAAAATTTTAAAAATTTTAAAATATCAAAATAGAAAATTTTCCGGGTCATGTATTTGAGATGGTACGTTATTAGGCTGTGTTGTCTGTTTCGGGTTATTTTGCATGAATTGGTTATAGGAATATGATGATAAGGTTACAAACACACTATAATAATAATAAAATAGATTGAGTAGGGAATTGGGATTAAGAAAAAAGAGCGCCCAAAGCTGAGAAACATAGAATTTGTCGAACGGCCGTACAAAGTGATAAGGATGAGAAAGTTGGGGACTTGAGGAAACGGTGCTACACCTCTTGCGGCGTCTAGAGCTTATGATAGGCGGTTTTTACCTACGTGGACTGTCGGCTAAGCTGAATTTTTCCGACCGTTTGGCAGGAGAGAAAATTGGTGGCACCTGGTGGTTTGTCGGCGGCTTCTGTTTATATAAAGGCTATTGAAGTTGGTGCTAACTAACTAGAGTTGATGCTCTTGAGGCAGCTCATCATCACCACCGCCACTTCCGCTAATAGGGCCACCGTCAACATGGTCACGATTATAATCCCAGTTCTCTGGCTCTGGGCAGGAAGGGAAGGAGGGGACAGTCGCTAACATGCACATTGAACTTGCGTCACAATGGGGTTTGGGGTTATCAAACTTAATGTTAAATTTTCAGTACTAAATTTTATTAGTATTAAATTTATGTCCATTGATTCAAAAAAAATTTATGTCCATAAAAAATAAATACTGGATATCTTTATTTTTTGAACACATATTGAATATATTTATATTGTCATGTATCTTGATTTTTAAAAATTATTTAATTCATAACTTTAATCTTAAATATAATATTTTAGATTATTTTTAGAATACTAAGAATATTTTAAGGTTTAAAAATATTTTTTATTTTAAATATAAAAATTTTAAAAATAACATTTTCAACGTGATGTGATAATTACTTATTTATATTTTATTTATGGAACACTTTAAAACAATTTTCGAGAAATGACTTATCAAAAAAGATTAAGTTTTTAAAAAATTAAATATTTTTAATAAAATTAATTTTTGAATTTTTAAAAATTATTTTTAATGAAACAAAGAAAAATTATCAAAACTTTGCATTTGACAACCAAAATTTACCTTACAATGACTATATTATTTTATACATGCCTAATAATAAATAAGATTAAATTTGAAGTTTCATGTATAAGTTTAGATGGTGACATATTTGAGCATGAAAGGATAAATGAAACTAAAAAGGATATAAACAAATAATCATGTTTATATTATTAAAATATTTGCATTTATATTATAAATTTTTATTAAATATTTATAAATCATATATTATGCATATTTATATATTTAATATAACAAAGTGCATATTAAATTTATGACAAGTGACACTTTTTTATTTTTTATATTTATATTTATATTTAATTATTTATTAAATTCGTTTTTAATAAAATCAAATTATTGATGTATCATTAGAATTTTAAATAAAAATAATTCAAAATAATTTATCCTTTAAAAAAATTTAATTTTTTTTCAAATACTTCTAAAAAGTTAAAAAAGAAAGAGAATATAAGTCTATAAAGAAAATTTTAAAAGTAAATATTTTTAATTAGTTAATAAAAAAATATCATAATGAAATATTAGATTTTATAAGATTTCATAATTCTAAAAAAATTAAAATATGACAATGTTTAAAAATTTTATTAAAAAGTTTCAATTTTTATTCAAAATTTTAAAAAATAAAATATACTACTAAAATAAAAAAATTAATTTAGTTAGTCATTTAATTTTTAAACATTTATATGTATTTTAATTTTTTTATAAATACTATTAAAAAATTTAAAAAAATAATACTATTTGAAAACATTATTAAAAAATAAAAAAATTATATGAAATTTAAAAAATCCTAAATCATAAGACAATCTATAAAAATATATTTTCTCTAAAAAAATCAATAAAAATATATTTGAAATGAAGTTTAAATATTTTAAACTAATATATTTTAAAAATTATATTTACTAGTTACATATTTTTTATATTTCCCCTAACATATTATTATTTGCAAGTAGAGGTGTGCATGGGTCAGGCTACCCGGCTCGACTCGAAGGCCCTCCCGAAAAATAAGAGGATTCGGGTAAAAATATAGACCCAAAATATGAGTTTGGAAAAAAAGAGAGGCCCATTTAGAAAACGGGCCGAGACTTAGATAAAAATTTTTTGGCCCGAGCCCAGCCCGACTTGAATTATATACTAAATATATATATTTTTTATTTTTAATCATATTTACATTTTATTTGCGACTTGTTACATTAAAGAATTGAAGATTTATTTAAATAGTTAACCTTTTTACAAAATGAACTATACTTAGAGCAATGCAGAACTATTGAACAGTATTATATCACTTATTCAAGTATTTATTTATAAAATAAAATAAATTTATCATTTTATATTATATTTAAGTTTTTAATTTGCATCTTTCATTATAATATGATTTATTAATTTTAATATTTTTATAAAATAATATATATTGACACACAATATCAATGGAAGTAGAGGGGATGGTGGTTATTGGTTCACCCATCTTAGGGTCGAGAGTCATACAAATTGAGGAATCCAAGATGAATGTTTACCGTATTAGTGCTTTGGGAAAAGAGATAGTCCCCCTACAATGTTGATATTATAATTATTTATAGGTAAATTAGAGCTCTTACCCGATATATTACTTAGTGAGCCCTAAGTGGTCCAATAAGGGGTCCAACTGGATCCCAATTAAAGAAACGTTAATAGTCCCCTCTAGTCTAGAGGTTTTTGATGATTTTTATATATTAATAATAGTGTTAATTAAGTTGGTTTACAATTTAATTTCTTTTATTTATAAAATATATTTAAGGTGCTATTATTAATTAATTTCTAATAATTTGTTTCATTATTTGTTGTATTTTATTTTCAAACAATTTTAAATACGGATATAATTTTTAGATAATAAAACTTTTTAAACTCTAAAACCAAAATTAATTTTTTTGGGGTTGGAAATCGAGGCTTAATGAAGCCTAAACTCTTTCTTGTTCCAGTGTAGTCTCGAGAACGCTGGGAGGTTGATAAAAAACGCATAAGCCACTTGTTGTAGCCCTTCCAACTCTCGCCATTAAATAGGGCAGTCCTATTCTGTTCACGGCTTATATGTTTGGAAGTTAATTGTCAATTCCTGCTGTGCATCACCTGGATTTGTCGTAGTTCGGACAGTCTATTCCTTGAAGCATAGCCACTGCAAATAAACTGGATCAGAGAAGCATTGTCTCTCTCCACCTCCATCTTTCCGTAACCCTTGTCCCAAGCCAATGCCAATCTAAGTCCCTCAAGAAGCGCAGAAGCTTCTGCCTGAAAACGGTGGTAAACCCCAATCCTGTCACAGAACCAAAGAATCCAATTACCATTTGTGTCCCTTAGCAACCCCTTCGATAACTGAGTTTCCTGCTACTAAATTAACAAAGCCATCCGAATTTAACTTAATCCAATCCGATCTAGGAGGTCTCCAACACTTGTTGTGATCAGAATAAAAAGTAGTCCACTGCATCTTAGTCGAACGGTTCTTGCCCATTTTCCCTTCCAACAATGGCTCTCTTTCATACCAAGCCTGAATCTGTAATGGATCTCTGAGCAAAAGCCGAAGGCATTGCCTGACTCTTTGGGGTATCTGACAATTCCACACTAACTCCGAAAACCGCATTCAACACCCGCAGTAACCTTTTAAGTGTCCCAAGTAGATAACAACCCTTGCTAGTCCAAGTCCATGCAATTCTTCCATTCCCTGCCTTAATGCTTGTCAAAATGTTCCGAGGTAGAATCATTTCTAACTATTGCAATTTTAAATATTTATTAATTCTAAACTAGTATCAGAAATCCCAATTCATTAACTAAATATCTCAATTCAATATCTATTGGAATAAATTTTATATTTGTTTAAAGATTCAAATCTTAGCATGCAAATTGGTTATCCTATTTCAATTTACAACAATCAAAATAAAGCAAATGAAAGCAATATTCGTAGTGCCTATTTAATCACTGTTTTTGCATCGTTTAAATTCACCGGAGAGCTTGTAGCTTACTATAGCAAATCAAGGGCAGTGGAGATTTTGAAACCTTAACAAGCGAAAATTCAGATATAAATGAATCAGACTGCGAAATTTCACGCGCGTAAAAGGTAACTCTCCCTAACATGTTTTGCTTCTAAAGCAGTTTCTGGAATTGGTATTACTACGTTCGGTTAAGTTGACAACAAATACGCATCGAAACATTAACAAGAAACAGATACAAATTTTAAAATTTTAGAAATTGCTCGGTAATTCGTAGAAGTGAAATTAGCAAAAGAATTCTCACGAAACAAACAATAAAGGAAAGCAAGAAAAAGTGAATGGATAAGGTTAGGAACCGAAACGGAATTGGCGGTGCTAGCGCGGCCACCACGGAAGCGGATGACCTGCAAGAACCAGCGCCGGCGTGAAAGTGAATTAGAGAAATATGAGGCGGTGGACGGGGCGAAAGGTGAGCTGGCAAGTTATGCCGTGGAGGTGGAAGTGGCGCGTAGGCGCGTCAAGGAGAAGGAATCCGTACGGAGAACTAAATCCCTTCTTAATCCGTCTTTTTTGGTAAGGGAATGTC
Source organism: Gossypium hirsutum (assembly GCF_007990345.1). Classification (NCBI taxonomy): domain Eukaryota; kingdom Viridiplantae; phylum Streptophyta; class Magnoliopsida; order Malvales; family Malvaceae; genus Gossypium; species Gossypium hirsutum. The sequence goes on along the minus strand of NC_053434.1, from coordinate 4,721,116 downwards.
GGGACATATTAAATATGGATATTTTTTTTTATTTTTAAGTGTTTTATATAAACTAATAAAATTTTAAATTACATGTTTTCTGAAAATAAAAATAAAAAGTTTTTAAATTACATGTTGAAATAATGTAACGATGTAATTTTATTAGAAAAATAAATAAATAAAAAAGTCTCACGAAAATATTTTCCTTTGATTTTGTTTCTTAAAAAAGTTTTGTTTCTTAAATTAGAATACAATTCTTGAACAAAATTCCATGTAAGAAATTCTTTTATAATATAAAAGGTTACCCTTATTGAGAAAAAAAAATAAAGAGCTAAGTTTTTTTTGGTATTATAATTTACAAAAATCAATACGAAGCATTCTCTTAATTTGATTCACAACCACACTAATCTAATAAATAAATAGTATAAATAATTTTGTCAATAAAAATCTCCAAATTATTCATCACCAAATATATTCGATTACCACATTTTAAATAATTTATTGAACTGAAACTGAAGTAAATTAAATATATTTAATTAATTATGATTCAAATAAGTTGCAATAAAATTTTAATTTCTTGAAATTGTTTTCGATCCAATTTTTTATCAAAAACTAATAATTAATTTTAATTATAGACAAAAGAATCTCCTCGCGTTTACCCAAAAAGGGAAAAAAAAGGTGTCAAAGCGCCTCACATGGGAACTAAATCAGAAAGGGACCCACAACGAGATGATAAAATAACCAACGGTCATGATCTCATCAAACAAATAAAATAATAATAAAATTAGGGTTAGACAGTTGTAGGCCCCACCTACTTTCCTTTAGTATATAATCTCCCTGCCTCTTACCATTCCTGTGCGGTGCCGTTCGTGCTGCCCAAAAGCTAAAAATAAATTTTCTTTTTAACAAAAACGTTGTATTTTCTCTTCTTTTTCTTCCTTTTATTTTTTTTAAAAAAAAACCAGCATTATTTTCCGTTTTATATTCATTTTATTTTTGTCCAAAAAATTTTAAAAGGATATTAAAAAACTTATTCAGGTTTTTTCGTGTTATTGTTTTATCGTCGTCCTTCACAGTCAGTTTTTGAAGAAAAAACTCGGAAGGAAAAAAAAACCCCAAAAAAGAGCGAAAGGAAACGGAAGGAGGTAATGGCGGAGGTTCAAGTGCAAGCTGAGGTGGCTCCGGTGGCTGCGACGTCGTCGCCGCCGCCACAGCAGCAGCAGGTTGTGAACGGGGTGGCGAGTAATAATGGTGGTAGTGTGACTACGTCGTTGTATGTCGGGGATCTTGATCTGAGTGTAACGGAATCTCATCTTTACGATTTGTTTAGCCCACTGGGAACGGTGGTTTCGCTTAGGGTTTGCAAAGACTCGAGGACCCGCCGCTCTCTTGGTTATGGTTACGTTAATTACAGCAACACACATGAAGGTTACCTTTGCATTTCGTTACTATTTGGTTTATTTCTCTGTTTGTTTGTTTCATATTTCGTTGCTTTTATTATTATAATAATAAGAATAGAAGCAAAATTATGTGACACGTCACTGAAAATGAATGAATCATTAAAATTTATGGATATTGTTTACAAAAGCTTATACGAATGTTATTGTACCAAAACAAATGGTTTTTGCTTCATTATTATTCATGGAAATGGATTTAGAGTTATAAAACATGGTGCAAGATGATGAATGCTTTATTTAGTTTTTAACTTTTAAGTTATATGTATTGCGGACAATCTTCTGTTGAAGCACTGCCTTGGGGAAACGAAATGTGTTAGTTTTAGGTACTAGTGGCTATTGTATTTTGGAGTATGGCTCGACTGTGTTTGATAGAATTTAGAAAAAGGATGAATTGTAAAATGGATATTAGTAGGTCTATTGTCCCTCACATTCCCCCCCCCCCAGCTTGTCTTGCTGTTTTGGTCCGGCTAAGTTGGAAGAGATTTAAGAAAGATTATATATGGTTGGCAGAAATTCGGTTCTGACATAGCACAAGAGAGCGTTTTGCTTGATAGTGAGACTTACCATCAAATTTGAAACCGAACAAACTGTTAGAACTGATAGCCATTCAATTGGTTACTATGTTGTAAACCTTGTTCTGTGTTACAATATCAATCTGCATATGTTTTCTTAGCAGTTAATGATTAGCTGATGACCGCAGAGCAATAGTCTTATGTCTTTTATCATTGTGATGAGCATAAGGTGTTGTGGGAGGAGAACTGAATATGTATTGGTTCTCGACTTGTTTCTTCCTGATTGCTTGTGGCTTCATTACTCATCCTTGCTTACTTTGCAATTCTTTCTGACAATCCTGTATGCTAAACAATCAATTTTCTACTTCTAGTCCTTTTAATCTTCATGGACCTAATGGAAATATATATATTTAATTCACCACAAGAAAATCCATATTAGCTGATACCTTTCCGTGTGTCTTATTGTTCATGACAGCTGCACGGGCGTTGGAGGTACTGAATTTCACTCTTCTCAATGGCAAGCCAATTAGGATAATGTATTCTAACAGGGATCCTACTGTCCGAAGAACTGGGGCAGGAAATATTTTTATCAAGGTACTTCTGTTCTCCAATGTCTCTGATGATATTTCTTGAACCCTGTTATATCAGATGCTTAACTTTCTTTCATCTTCTGATTGATTCTGAATCTTTATCTCTTTTTCTTGAAAGAATTTGGACAAGACAATTGACAATAAAGCTCTGCATGACACGTTCTCTACGTTTGGGAATATTCTATCTTGCAAGATAGCCACTGATAATACTGGCCAGTCAAAAGGATATGGCTTTGTGCAATTTGATAATGAGGAGTCCGCCAAAAATGCAATTGATAAGCTCAATGGTATGCTACTTAATGACAAACAAGTTTTTGTTGGGCCTTTCCTTCGTAAACAAGAAAGAGAGTCATCCATAGGCAAGGCAAAGTTTAACAACGTCTATGTAAAGAATCTATCAGAGTCAACAACTGATGAGGATTTAAAGAATGCATTTAGTGAACATGGACCTATAACTAGTGCTGTCATTATGAGAGATGCGGATGGAAAGTCAAAGTGTTTTGGATTTGTCAACTTTGAGAATCCTGATGATGCAGCTCGTTCTGTTGATTCTCTCAATGGAAAGAAGTTTGATGATAAAGAATGGTTTGTTGGGAAGGCTCAGAAGAAATCTGAAAGAGAGATGGAACTGAAAGGGCAGTATGAGCAGACCTTAAAGGAAACAGCAGACAAATTTGCAGGACTGAATTTATATGTTAAAAATCTAGATGATAGCATCAATGATGATAAGCTTAGGGAATTGTTCTCAGAGTTTGGTACAGTCACTTCGTGCAAGGTTTGTAACATGGTTCAATATTAGTAAATTCCGTTTTGTCAATTTGCAGCATAAAAACTTATGCAAGATATATGCTTCCTTTTCTTTCCCTCTCTTTCTCCCCCTCTATCGGACTTAACAGGTTATGCTTGACCCTAATGGCATAAGTAGAGGCTCAGGCTTTGTTGCCTTTTCAACTGCTGAAGAAGCATCTCAAGCTGTAAGATATTTCTGTTCCCATTTTCCCAAGTTCTTTAATAGATTTTATCTTTTCTTTTCCTATTGTTCCTAACATTTGTTCTCTGTAGCTCATGGAGATGAATGGTAAAATGGTAGTTAGCAAACCACTTTATGTTGCAGTTGCTCAGAGGAAAGAAGAAAGGAGAGCTAGATTGCAGGTATTCGATTTAGTAGTTTCTTTCTTAAACTATTGTGTCTAGGTGGCATACACATGTATTACCATTGAAAATGACAAAAAGGTCATTGAGCCGATTACTCTTTGTTGTGTATAGATTTTTATGTTTTATACTGGATGCGGAGTTAAAACCAGCATAGTAAGGAATAAGAATGGTAAATATATACGATAATATTATGTTTATGCACAGGAACAGTTTTCTCAAATGCGTCCTGGAGCAATGGGACCTACTGTTGGCCCTCAGGTGCCCATGTATCCTCCTGGCGCTGCACATTTTGGACAGCAACTCTTCTATGGTCAAGGCCCTCCTGCTATGATTCCACCCCAAGTAATACAACTTGATTATGTTGATTAGTTCTTAACTCTATGGTGATTTTTCAGTTTTTTGGTGCGTCTCAAAATTTTCCTGCCTGTTCATATGTGATGATTGTTTGAATATATTTATTACCGAGGCACTTCAATTGTTTATTCTTTCACTTCTCTTATTTTGGGTGACAATTTATATTTCATCTCTGATTTTGTTGAGACTAGTTCGTAACTTCTGCCGTCCTTTTATTGTGTTATAGTGTTACTACTTTGTGCTGCTTGATATTCAATGACAATTCATGCCATCCTTTTGTGGTTTGTTTTTGGATGCTATAAACTAATTAATTTTCTGTAATTTTATAACAGCCTGGATTTGGGTATCAGCAGCAACTAGTTCCTGGGATGATGCCGAACTTTTTCATGCCAATGCTTCAGCCTGGGCAGCAGAATCAGCGCCAAGGAGGCAGACGATCTGGAGCGGGCCCGATGCAACAAACACATCAACCACTTCCCTTCATGCAGCCACAGGTCGAAGGGTTTTCCTTTTACGACTGCAAATGAACGTACCTTACTCATTTTGCCTGTATTTTTTCTTCCGACATTTATGTACTGATACTGCCTGCAGATGATTCCTAAGGGCCGTGGCTATCGTTATCCCCCAGGTCGCAACATGCCTGATGTTCCTGGACGTGTGCTTCCTGTTCCTTACAATGTAGGAGGAATGCCATTCCGAGATGCTGCATTTTCACAACCCATGGCAACTGGAGCTCTCGCTTCTGCTCTTGCAAACGCAACACCTGTACAGCAGAGGACGGTAAGCTAATCTTTATTGCATTAATGCATAGATAATATTACTTTTTTATTCATAATCAACTACCAGTGATAAAATAGCATGGTAATGTTTGTTTCAACATTTTTTGGGCGCAGTTGTTGGGAGAAAATCTGTACCCACTTGTAGGCCAGCTGGAGCATGATAATGCTGCCAAGGTGACAGGCATGCTTCTAGAGATGGACCAGACTGAGGTTTTACACTTGCTAGAATCACCAGAAGCTTTGAAAGCAAAAGTTGCAGAGGCCATGGAAGTTCTAAGGAATATTGGCCCGAAACCACAGCAAGCCAATAGTGCAACTGATCGGCTAGCCTCATTGTCTCTAAATGAGAACCTTGTCTCTTGAGTTTAATATACATCTATTGCCCATCAACTATTTGATCCTTGAAATAAGTTTGTGGATTTGTTTTTGTCCCATTGGGAGTTGCTTCACTGGATTTTCTTGGTCTTGGCTTTAGTTAATCAATTTGCATGGTTCTTAATTTCTCTAGTCTTGTTATCTATGTTACTTCAATTTTGGCACAAGCAACATTTCAAGATTTCAATTAAGAATTTGTAAAGAATCAATACTGTATTTGGATATGCATTGGATACAAAATTTAAAATATAATCAGAGCAATAAAGAATCAGACAAAGCCTTTGAGAAGGGGAGATCAGCCAACTTCTCTCTTCTCTAAAGCCCTTTTTCGAATTGAAACCAAGAGAAGATTGGCCCTAAATATAGAGAAAAATAATGAAGGCCCCAGTTTAATGTTCTCTATAGCAGGCCCAAGTTTGCATCCATTTGCGCTATGACGATGTGGCTTAATTTTATTGGTCGTAAGTGGGTTCTCCTAAAATCAGTTTCTTAGAAGATGAAACTAAAACTAAATTAGCCTCTAATTAGCCGACTTATAAAGGTGAAATTAAAACTACTAATAAGGGATATATATAAACTCTTTTTCAGGAGATTTGGGCTCTGGGCTGTTCTTGGGCTGGATTGATAGAAGGGTCTAGAAGACAAAAGATCGATTATGAAGACGCTAGTGTCATGGGACTAAATTTATCGTTTTACAATCTGTGCGGCCTTAGAGGATCTTTCTCTTTGAATACGCTTAAGTCAGTCTAACTCTCGCAAAATTCTTCCAAGGCACCAAAATATAGCAAAATCAATGTAGAAGCTCGAAAGAATAAAATAGCCACAAAAAAACAATGAACACGAGATGTTTAAGTAAATACTCTCAATATTACTCTATATTTATAATTGAGCTCCCAAAACCGATGATATAGACTGAGTACATCAACAGACGAGATCGAAGCCTACCTACAATTAAGAGATTTACACAATCTCCAAGGTTACAAAATTAAATCTTATCAAATTATATATCTTCTAAGAATATTTTTCCTATTTACCAAAGTAACTCTAATTTACCAAAGCTTCAAGTAGATGAGCTTCGTCATTCATTTTTAAAATAGGGCCAATTCAAGTGAGTCAAATAAATCTCATTTAATAAATAGACCTCCATGAGACACTTTTTATATTTTGATCACGGGCTTTAAATCGTAGTCCATGATACTAATACTTGTATGTCAATAAACTCTTCGAGGTGATAGATATAAGTGATGGAGCGACTCTTGCAAAGTAATAGTAAGGTTGAAAAAGATTTACACGAGTATTTATATGAAGAACTTTTAGTTGTTCCGAGGCTATCGATTGTACAAAGTGTACTAGATTAAGTTGTTGTTCCATGTGATTGCCTTGGATGAATGTTTTTGGTTTGGTAAGATTATACCTCGTTGACACTGTTCATTGATTTTTGACAAGTACTATTGTTGAGGTTTAGTTGTGCATCGACAGGATTTTTCATAAAACTTGGATCGTTTTGGGCTGTGAGCTTCTTTGTGTCTTTTGTTGGGTATGGGTCCCACTATGTGGGAAACCCATATTTTCTGGCACAAATGTTTTGCCTTCCCTTTTTCTTTTGGTTTTGTCAAAAGCCAATTCTTTTTGGCTTATTAACGGGAGTGGGCAGAAATTTTTCTGCAGAGAGCTAAAGAAAAAAACAGAGAGAAAGAGAATAGAAAAAATCAGATTTTCAAGCTTGGTACAGCAGTGATCAACTCTTCGATCGAAGGTCCATCCGTGGTTCGATTGAGCTGATTTTTGGACAGCAGCTAGGTGATAAGGTGTTCTTGACTTTGTACGGTCGGATTTTTCATCCGAGTCTTGTAGCGTCGGAAATACCCATTTTTCAGCAGCTACGTTTTTGGTGATGTTCTCTCATTTTTCTCTCTTTTGCTAAAGATTACATGTTGTTAGCCTTGTCGGAGTTGAATGCTTGTTGTAGGCTTGATATTGTGATCTTGTAGTTGAACATTTGATGATAGTGGAGCTCTTTATCGGACTCTAAAGTCCCGTGGTTTTTACCCTTAATTTAGAGGGGTTTTCCACGTAAAAATATCGGTGTCTCTATTTATTTTTGTTGTGGTTGCATTAGTTGATTTGTGGTTGATTAAGGTTGCTAGAGAACATATCTTGTGCTATTGTGCTTGCCATAATTTTTACAGGAGTTATAAGGAGAGAAAGAACACCGGTTGTGCTTTCGCTTTGTTTCGGTTGTTCGGTTTCTTCCCAACAAACTGGTACCAGAGCTTGGTTATTGTGTCAGATAATTATGGAAATTAATACGAGCAAGATGATTATGTTGAATGGCACAAATTATCAACTTTGGCGGAATAAAATGAAGGACTTGTTGTTTGTGAAGGCTTTGCATCTTCCGGTCTTTACTACTCAAAAACCCGATTCGAAAAGTGATGAAGAATGGGAATTTGAGCATCAACAAGTGTGTGGCTTTATTCGGCAATTTGTTGAAGAAAATGTTTACAATCACATTGATCAGGAGACACATGCTCGAACATTGTGGGAGAAGCTTGAAAGCTTGTATGCTTCGAGGTCGGGCAATAACAAGTTATTTTTGCTGAAGAAAATGATGGCGCTGAAATATAAAGAAGGAATGTCTATAGCTGACCATGTTAGTGAATTTCAGAGTATGATGAATCAGTTGCTTGGTATGGGTGTCAAATTTGATGACGAGATTTTAGGACTTTGGTTGCTTGCTACTCTACCAGACTCTTGGGAGACCTTTCGAGTCTCACTCATTAATTCTGCCCCACAGGGTATTATTACTTTGGATTTGGCTAAGAGTGGTGTGTTGAATGAAGAGGTTAGAAAAAGATCTCAGGGTTCTACATCACAGTCCGAGGTGTTGGTTATCGAGAACAGGGGGAGAAACAGAGACAAAGATGGAAAGGGTAGAGATAAAAGCCGAAGCAAGTCAAGATCGAGATACAAGAATCTTGAGTGTCATCATTGTGGTAAGAAAGGTCATATCAAGAAATATTGCTTCAAGTGGAAGAAAGAGAACAAAGGTGGTGGTGATAAACACGACCGGAATGACGATGAAAAATCCGAGCGTGTTGCTACTGTTACTCGTGAAGATTTGTTAGTTATTTGTGATCAGAATTTGGTCAACCTAGCATGCGACGAGACTAGTTGGGTGATTGATACTGGTGCATCACTTCATGTCACGTCGAGGAAGGAATTCTTCACATCTTATACTCCTGGTGATTTTGGGGTATTGAAGATGGGTAATGATGGTTTGGTTTCGGTTATTGGTATGGGAGATGTTAGCTTGGTAAGTAACAATGGAACAAAGTTAACTCTCAAGGATGTCAGACATGCACCGGATGTCCGTTTGAATTTGATTTCTGCAGGAAAGCTTGATGATGAGGGATTCTGTAACACCTTCAGTGAAGGGCAGTGGAAGCTGACTAAAGGCTCCTTAGTTGTGGCTCGAGGAAAGAAGAGCTCAAATTTGTACTTGATGCAAGCTTTGACTTCTCGAGAGACGGTGAATGTGACACTGAATGACAACTCAACTGAGTTGTGGCATAAACGACTCAGTCACATGAGTGAGAAGGGGCTTAGCTGTTTAGCGAAGAAGAATCAACTTTCGGGTTTAAAGAATGCTACACTGAAGAATTGTGCTCATTGTCTAGCAGGAAAGCAGAAAAGAGTTTCATTTAGAAGCCATCCTCCTCATAGGAAATCAGAGTTGCTAGAGTTGGTCCATTCAGATGTTTGTGGTCCGATAAAAGTAAGATCACATGGTGGTGCACTTTACTTTGTGACTTTCATTGATGATTGTTCAAGAAAGCTATGGGTTTACACTTTGAAGTCTAAAAATCAAGTCTTTGAGGTGTTTAAACAGTTTCAAGCATCAGTTGAAAGGGAAACTGGGAAGAAGTTGAAGTGCATTCGTACTGATAATGGTGGCGAGTACACAGGGTCGTTTCATGAGTATTGTCTGCGACAGGGAATCAGACATCAGAGAACACCACCAAAGACTCCACAGTTAAATGGGTTAGCTGAAAGAATGAACCGAACATTGATTGAGAGAGTCAGATGTTTGTTGTCAGATGCAAAGTTACCAAGATCGTTTTGGGCTGAAGCTTTGAATACAGTGACACATGTGATAAATCTGTCTCCTAGTGTTCCTTTGAAAGGTGATGTGCCAGATAGAGTTTGGTTTGGTAAAGACGTGTCATATGATCACCTACGTGTGTTCGGTTGTAAAGCATTTGTTCATGTTCCAAAGGATGAAAGATCCAAGTTGGATGCCAAGGCTCGACAATGCATTTTTATTGGTTATGGTCTAGATGGTGAGTTTGGTTATAGACTCTATGATCCAGTTCAGAAGAAACTCGTGAGAAGCAGAGATGTTGTCTTCATTGAGGATCAGACCATTGATGACATTGATAAGACGGAGAAAGTGGATTCACAAAGTAGTGGTGACTTGATCGATGTGAATCCGGTTCCCCTAGACTCTTCACCAGATCCTATCCAGGATGTTGTGCATGGTGATGTTAGTGGTGACCATCAGACTATAGGTGACTTTGATACTCCCATGGATGATGTTGTGAATGATCAACAACAAGCACCTATAGCTCCACCAGCAGTTCCACTTCGAAGGTCTTCCAGAGATCGACGATCTTCTGTCAGGTATTCTCCTGATGAATATGTTCTTTTGACTGACGGGGGAGAACCTGAATGTTATGAAGAGGCTATGGAGAGTGAATGCAAAGATCAGTGGGTTGAAGCGATGAAAGACGAACTTCAATCCTTGCATGAGAACCATACTTTTGAATTGGTGAAACTGCCTAAAGGCAAAAGAGCTTTGAAGAATCGGTGGGTTTACAGGTTGAAGCAAGAAGAGAAGTCTTCATCTCCACGATACAAAGCTAGATTGGTCGTCAAGGGTTATACTCAGAAAAAGGGGGTTGATTTTGAAGAAATATTTTCTCCGGTTGTGAAGATGTCCTCTATCAGAACTATACTGAGTTTGGCAGCTTGTTATGACCTAGAGGTTGAACAAATGGATGTGAAAACTGCTTTTCTTCATGGTGACTTGGAAGAAGAGCTTTACATGGAGCAGCCAGAGGGTTTTGTTGCACAAGGGAAAGAGGACTATGTGTGCAGATTGAAGAAGAGCTTGTATGGTTTGAAGCAAGCTCCAAGGCAATGGTACAAGAAGTTTGAGTCTGTTATGGGGGAGCAAGGCTACAAGAAGACTACTTCTGATCATTGTGTGTTTGTTAAGAGATTCTCTGGTGATGATTTTATTATTCTTTTGCTCTATGTTGATGATATGCTTATTGTTGGTCAGAATGCTTCTAGAATTGAGAAGTTGAAACAAGAGTTGAGTAAATCCTTTGCAATGAAGGATTTGGGGCCAGCAAAGCAAATTCTTGGCATAAGACTGACACGTGATAGAAAGGCCAAGAAATTATGGTTATCACAAGAGAGGTACATTGAGAAAGTACTTCAAAGGTTTAGTATGGACAAAGCTAAAGCGGTGAATACTCCCTTTGCTATGCACTTTAGATTGAGTGTTAAGCATAGTCCTTCCACAGAAAAGGAGAAGGAAGAGATGCAGAAAATTCCTTACTCTTCAGCCGTGGGTAGTTTGATGTACGCAATGGTTTGCACGAGACCAGACTTGGCTTATGCCGTTGGTACAGTTAGTCGGTTTCTTTCTAATCCAGGCAGAGAGCATTGGAATGCAGTGAAGTGGATTATGAGATATCTTCGTGGCACTTCCAACATGAAACTTTGTTTCGACAATGAGAAACCTGTTCTTGTTGGGTATACAGATTCAGACATGGCCGGAGACATTGACTCGAGGAGATCTACTTCAGGTTACTTAATCACTTATGCAGGGGGAGCTGTGGCATGGCAATCGAGACTGCAAAAGTGTGTTGCATTGTCCACCACCGAATCAGAGTTCATTGCAGCAATCGAAGCGTGTAAGGAGATGCTTTGGATGAAGAAGTTTGTGCATGAGCTTGGTTTTACTCAGGAGAAGTATGTCCTGTACTGTGATAGCCAGAGTGCTATTCATCTTGGTAAGAACTCAACTTTTCATGCTAGATCTAAGCATATTGATGTGAGGTACCATTGGATACGAGATGTTCTTGAAGCTAAGTTGTTAGAGCTTGAGAAGATACACACTAATGATAATGGTGCTGATATGTTGACGAAGGCCTTACCAAGAGGAAAATTTGAAGCATGTTGTTTGACCTCCGGTATGGAGGCATTCCCCACATAGTTGGAGGGGGAGATTTGTTGGGTATGGGTCCCACTATGTGGGAAACCCATATTTTCTGGCACAAATGTTTTGCCTTCCCTTTTTCTTTTGGTTTTGTCAAAAGCCAATTCTTTTTGGCTTATTAACGGGAGTGGGCAGAAATTTTTCTGCAGAGAGCTAAAGAAAAAAACAGAGAGAAAGAGAATAGAAAAAATCAGATTTTCAAGCTTGGTACAGCAGTGATCAACTCTTCGATCGAAGGTCCATCCGTGGTTCGATTGAGCTGATTTTTGGACAGCAGCTAGGTGATAAGGTGTTCTTGACTTTGTACGGTCGGATTTTTCATCCGAGTCTTGTAGCGTCGGAAATACCCATTTTTCAGCAGCTACGTTTTTGGTGATGTTCTCTCATTTTTCTCTCTTTTGCTAAAGATTACATGTTGTTAGCCTTGTCGGAGTTGAATGCTTGTTGTAGGCTTGATATTGTGATCTTGTAGTTGAACATTTGATGATAGTGGAGCTCTTTATCGGACTCTAAAGTCCCGTGGTTTTTACCCTTAATTTAGAGGGGTTTTCCACGTAAAAATATCGGTGTCTCTATTTATTTTTGTTGTGGTTGCATTAGTTGATTTGTGGTTGATTAAGGTTGCTAGAGAACATATCTTGTGCTATTGTGCTTGCCATAATTTTTACAGGAGTTATAAGGAGAGAAAGAACACCGGTTGTGCTTTCGCTTTGTTTCGGTTGTTCGGTTTCTTCCCAACATCTTTTTCTAGATTAGTATAACAAGATCTTGAATAAAAACAAAATTGTTGTGGGTTATCTGTAATATATTTAAATAAAATCAAACTTCCTTTGATACGCCGATAAACGATTTGAGTATGAAAATATTAAATTTAAATATTAAATTTGTTATTAATATTACAAACAATCTCTAATTTTTTTAAAATGAAATAAAAACTTTTAATTTTTAAATATCTTTAAGTAAATTTTTATTACAAAGAGAGTTTTAGTGTTAAAATAAAAAAAAACTCCAGTTCTAAGTAAAATAATTAAAATAAGCATAGAATTATTTTATATTATGAAATAAAAACATAAAGTTGTATTCATTAAACATAGAAAATGCAAAATTTGTATTAAATATTATAATGGTTTAATTTTTTTCCTTTCTTTTTTCTTTTACATATAATGGCTTGTCTTTGGGTTGATTAGGCTTTGAGACAAATCTTTACCTTTAATGGTTCGACTCAGAGGCGTAGCTAGGGGGGCTGGCATGGGCCCGGGCCCCCTAAAATGTAAAATTATATTTTTAATCCTTTAAATTTTTTAAAAAAATTAAATTAATTAAGATAAAATTGCACTTTAACCCCCCTTAAAATTATAAAAATTTGATTTAATCCTTTACAAATTATAAATATATAAACTATAGAAAATTAAAATTTTATCCAGCCCCGCCTAAAAAGTTTTTCTAGCTTCGCCCCTGGCACGACTGTTATATAGTTGGTAAAGCTTAGTAAGTTATGCATCTGTAAAAGCGCATCTCAGAGTCTTGTGGCAGACTCTTGCAGTCGAAGCTTAGTAAATACTTATAATTAAATATTATTAATTATTAAAAAATCTAATAGTAATGTCCAATGAAATTTAAGATTTAGTCCCATTTTTTCTATTTTATTATTTACTTATTTTTATTTAATCATGTTTGTTTTTGTTAGTATTTTTCGTAAACAAAAAATTGACATTAATGCATTCATGCTCATTTTAAAAAGTTCTTTAAGTGTTTTAAACTTAATACATTATAGAAGCAATTTATTATTACATTTACAAGTATAAATACTAATTATAAATTTATGAGGGCACCATATTTTCACATAATTAGCTTTTAGGGGGATTCTATCATAAACCCATAACTAACGAAACGACAAATTAAGAAATATTTTGTAGATTATTAAAACTAATCCAATTATTGATAAAAAAACATATAATTTTGAATCACTGATTCTTTTTTAATTTTCTACTGAATTGATGATTTTATTAAGATTAACTTTTAATTTTCATAAAATAGAGGTATGAAATTCAAAATTATTCCACAACCACTCTTTTTTACATTAAAATATTATTTTTTATATTTATTTATTTTAATTAAAATATTATTTTTATAATTAATATCGCCTGACATATTATTAACACCCACATTTCTATGAAAACATATTATTTTTCATAAATAATATTATATATACTTGGCTTTAGCAATTAATTCTTTTTATTATCTAGATAAAAGAAACCCATGCAACACAAAAGCGAAATTGACGTTTCAATGATTTCTTTTTATTTCTATGTGGGTCATATCATTATAATTTATAACAAATTAATAATTATATATATAATAATTGAAGACATTTTTTACTACTATTAGATGTCCATATAGTATTATATTTTATATGTACAAAAGTTACTTTAATAGCGACTTCCATGGGATTCTGGAAACTTTATGTAAATGGGTCACAGTCCACGACTGGTACAGTATTGTTGCTGTTTTTGTTTGATGTATGTTGTGTGGTTTGGTGAATTAAAAAAATCGGTATTATTTATTTTAGGTAATTTAAAATTCTATTATTTAAACATATTTTAATTTATTAAATTTTAATAGCGTGGACAATATATAATATACTTTTTCTAAATTAAATGATTGTAACAAATCATATAAAATATAACATAAGATTAGAACTCAACAGTCAAAGATTGAATCCCTTCGGTGCAAAATAACATAAGAAATATAATTCAAACACACACAAAGGAAAACATAAACTTGGCACTGACCCACACTTAATTGTCGGCAAAAGGACAACTTTTTTATGAATATCATATATATATATATATATAATCAAATTCAATCTTTTAGAGAGAAGATAACCTATACAAAGCATTGAATCCAAAGGACTATATATATAATTTAATTACAAGTTCTGAAAAAAATTATTCTTTGTAGCAAAATATTTAAAATTGTTTATTGTCCCTCTCAATTCATAAATAGGAGGATAATACGCTTTAATGTATTTAAATTCACGTCTTCCTGTATTAACAACAATATCTATGCTAATTTTGTTGTAGATTAGATTATAAAGATGATAACTATTGATATGAAGTGATAAAGATAATTTTTTTATTATTATATCAGTGTAATTTTAATTTTAAAAATTTTGTTTTTCTTACCACCAAAGAAAAGTTAAATGATTATATTATAATTATCCAATATTGTGGAGGACAATGTATACAGCTTGCGGCGATGAGTTGAGATACTGTCTTTCTCTCGTGTCTACTCAATCACTGATATACAATACAAATATGTGGAAGTTTGGTCCCAATTTGAAAATAAATGGAAAAATCTTAGGTTATAAAATGTTAAATCAATTAAGTTAAAACATATTCACACTCTCACATGTATGCTACAGAGATAAGAAACTAAAATTTCTGTTGTATAAAATTATAATGGTCCATCTTTAAGTGAAAACGGACATGCATGTGCACTCTGTCCTGAATTGGTCTAACTTAATGGATCATGACATCATACCCTTCCATAATAATAAATAATTTGGCCCTGGTAGATTAAAGAGTTTAATTTGTTAATAAATTTTATTACATATTAATAAACACGTAAATAAGTTTTTATTTTATTTTATGTTCATTTTATTATATTGGAGAAAACAAATTGATGAATGGATTCATTTATTATCTTGTCGTTTTGATAATAATTAAAAAAAAAAAAGTAATGAGAACGATCATTGTTTGGCACTGGAAAATGGCTCCATTCCAATTGCATTGGAAAAATGTGCGGAATTGGATATTTCATTATGGCCGGTCCGCCGCAGCTACTCATTTTCTTTCTTCTTTTAGCTTAATATAACATTAGATATTTTAACTTGTCATTTTTTCTAATTTGGTACTTAAGTTTTTTTTGTCTAATTTAGTACTTGAACTTCACACTTTTTTCTAATTTGGTACCTGAACTTGACTTTTTTCCTAATTTGGTACCTAAGCATTTTTTTTAGGTTCAATTTGGTACCTAATTTTATTAAATATTATAAGGATAATGGTGTTAAATTTTTTTTATTATGCTACAAAAATATTGTCGGTATTAGAAGAAATTCATGTTAAAAAAATAGGTATCGAACTATGCTTAATGAATTAATATTAAAAAAAGAAAAAAAAAGAGTTTTAAAAACTCAAATTAAAAGAAATTAATTAAATAAATGGAATTAAAAGTAATTGAACATATAAAATGCAAAAAACTATCATATCATTTGTCACATGTCAGTCATATATTGATTATCTTTATTACCTCGTAAAAAAATTGTTAGTATATAGGAATAATTTGTAACATGTTGGACAAGTTCAAGTATCAAATCAAACAAAAAAAGATTATGTACCAAATTAAAAAAAATAAATAAATTTAAGTATCAAATTAGAAAAAAATATTAAATTGATAACAACAAATTGATACATCAATTAAATATATAAATAATATAATAAAACAGTAATTAAAGTCTTTGATTGATACATCAATTGTATATTTCTCTTTTAATTTATAATTTAATTTTGTACGAAAAAAATAAAAAATATTTATATTATATATTAAAAGGTTGCTAATAAATGGAGTCTTGATTTAATTAAGAAATTATCAAGTACTTATCATTTTACAAAACGAGTATATTATGAAAGGTTTTTATATTTTGATATAAAATTTAGAAAATAAACATAAATCCTAAATTCTATAGGCTTTGAATTTTAACTAAAGCCTGGTCAATTTCTTAAGTAAACTCTTTTTATAAATAAATTATAAATAAAATAAAATTTCATTTACATCATAAGTGTATTGACCAGTGTTTCACATAGGATTGAGCACAGCCAGCTGAGGCTACCCATGTAATGTGAATGATTGTTATTGTCAGGATATAATTAATTTTGCCAGCTTATATTTTCCCTTTTTCCTCCACTAGAATGCTGTTTTAGACGCGGATGCTCAGAGCTTCAATCTTATAATGATTAAAGAAAAAGAAAACAAGCCAAACATGTATCATGTAGAGAATCCTTCGAGTATACCTTTTACACTGGTATATAAAAAATAAAAAAACTAAATCGATGAAATATAAATGGTATGGTAAATAATTCTTCTAAACTGCAGATTTTCCATTAGTTTCTGGATAAATTTTACACTGCTTTTTTGGGATTCTTCATACAAGTTGTGGAAGAAAGAGATATAAAATGTAGAGCTGTTCATATCAAATTGAATAAGGCCACCGTCATTTAAATTTCAATCTTGATATTCTAAACAAATTTCGGATATATTTTCGATCAAGTTGGTAACTACATCATCCCTCAGGCTTTGTTTTGGTTATTAATTTATAGAAAGAGCAAATCTGATTCATTTTATTTCACAACAAATTTCAATTTAAGTTAATTAAATTAAATTATTCGAATTTTTAAATTAATTTGAATAAGTAATTTAATTTTTAAAATTCAACATAAGTCGAATTTTTACAATTCAAATAATAAATCGATATAAACACACATTAAGTTCTTGTTAATTTTAAAAATGAGCAACTTAGTCCCTCTAAAAAATTATAAAATAATTAATAATCTTCAAAAAATCAAAATATTTATAAACAAATTTTAAAACATAAATTTTTTAAAAAAAAAGTCTTAAAAGGTAGTAAAATTCTTCAAGTTCATCCTCAATCTTGACATAGTTGGTATTGAAAGAAGCTATTTGAACTGAGGGATATGGTTCAACAAGATGCGAATTATCCAAGTTTCAAGTTAATACCGGGAAGATATGGGAGGAGATTATGCCTAAAATGGATAATGTCCCTTGGTGTAGGTTGATTTGCTGTAGTTCCCAAATTTCAAGACACTCATTTATTTCTTGGCATATGGTATAGGATAAGCTTCCAACAAAGACAAGTTTATCTCTTTGGGTTATCAAGTTAGCCCTGATTATGATCTTGTAGATCAACAACCGAGACAAGAAGTTGTGTTTCATTGGATCGCGTTGACATATCTGAAGTTGTTGCAATGTGTTAATGGAAGTGCCCCATTGCGACAAACAATAACTTGTCTTATTTGAAAGATTGATAATTTATTGAAATAAATCTTTGGGTTGTGTTGATGTTGTGGAATGATTCAAGCCCATTAATAAAGATAAATTTACTTGGAGAAACATATCTTGAGGATCGAATCGATTGTATCAAATCCTTTGTATCAAGGATGTTGAATCGGATCAAAACTTAGAGATATCAATTGTCCACCTTACTTTGGTGATTATTATAATATTGTATCTAGCTAATTTAGTTGTTGTTTAGAAGGGATTGTGATTGATCTTATAGTATTTTAGTAAGTATCGATATCATTTATATATTTGAGAGACTTGGATAGGATTATGTACTGGATATAGAAAGAACTTATCAGCTCATCAAGGAATGTTATTTGTGAAAGTAAAACCTTTGTGGTTGGTTTTTCGAGTTAAGTTTTTCAAGGGAAGAATTTAGTGGTGAAAAATTTAGTCTGAGTACAAAAGTGAATATGCCTCACTGGGTGTGTTAAAACTAAGATAATTGGTTTATTGGTTTCAACAATAGTAGATTATTCTCACTAAACTAGGTTTCGAGACGTAAGGAAACTAAACTACGTAAACAATTTTGTTGTCCCTTATTTTTATTATGGTTGTTGTAGTTTGAATAGAAGTTCCCACCTTCGCTATCACTTCTGCTCATACTTTGTTCTTGCAATTTAACAACTAATTCAAGTTAATAATTGGTATCAGAGCTTCTCAATTAGCATAACTAGTGGAGATTCCTAGTGTTGCTAATTGCAAGATATGGAAGGATCATTAACCGCTCATCCCTTAATGTTAGATTATGGAAATTATGCCTACTAAAAGGCACAAATGAAGGTTGGTATCAAGTTTATCGATGAAAAGGCTTAACACTCTATTCTTACTGGGTTACAACCACCCATGGTGGTAATTGAAGTTGGAAAAGTACTCAAATCTGAGCTAGAGTGGACAACTGATAAGGAACAACTTGCTAATGCTAACTCCGAAGCATTATACATAATTTTTTATGGAGTTACCTAGCAAGAATTCAAGAGGATCTCAAAGTGCACCATTGCTAAAGTGACCAAGGATATTTTATAGACTGCACACGAAGGAACCAACATCCTTTAGTAGTCTAAGATGCAAATGTTGACCACTAGATTCGAGAATATGAGAATACAAGATTCATAGACCATAGGTGACTTTTATGCAAAATTATGTGACTTGTTGAATCATTTATTTACTTAAAGAGAAAATTGTTCCAACACCAATTTGGTTATAAAAGTGTTAAGATCTCTACCTGATAGAATTTTTTATCAAAGCTACGACTACTAAGGAAGCAAACCTTGAAAGCTTGCAGTTAGATGAAATTATTAGGTCATTTCAAACCTTTGAAATGAATCTTAATGAATCCAAGCGAAACAAAACTAAAGGTGAGACAAATATTACTCTTCAAGTGGGAGAATTTTCAACTTCCAACTCTATTATGATTGAGAAACTCTAGAAGCAGATTGCACTACTCACTCAAAACTTCAACAAGGCTTTTAAGTGGTAGTTAAGGAGATTAAAGAAGTTTGAGGCAGACAAGAGTGTTCTCAAGAACAAATTTAAGGGGTGGTCATAAAAAAAATCAAAAAAAAGGGCAAGAAGAAATCTGGTCAATACTATGAGTATCAAAGATATGGCCACATCCAAACTGTATATATTAAAGAATAAGTCATTGTGCGTGACTTGAAGTGATGAAGATACATTTAACAACTCAGTTACAGATCAATATCATTTTAGTAATTATGTGAATTTTATAGCAAATGTTGTTACAAGACCAAAGGAGGAATCTAAGTAAAACTCTGATTGTAGATCTAATGAGGAATTTTTAAAAACTTATAAGATCATGCTAGGAAAATGGAAATAGGCATGTGATGTGAATGACCAATTACTACAAAGAAAATAGCTGACCAATTACTACAAAGAAAATAGCCATCTAAAGGAATAAAATTCTAGGTTGACCAAATAGATAGAAGCCAAGGAATTTGGTAAAGGCACAATAGGAGCTTGCAGCAACCCAGCTCATGCGTAAGAAGTTCAACACCTGTAGTAAGCTAGATTAAATTTTTACTACTAGAAAAAGAGTTCTAAATAAATGAGGCATTGGCTATATAGGCAAATGAAAAACAAATGAGGCGTTAGCTATATATGCAAATGAAAAACAAATGAGGCGTTGGCTATATAGGCAAATGAAAGACAATTATCAAGAGTCCTACTATTTTTGTGAAGGCATCAAATGATAGAGAGCCTAATGAGTGTTTCATCAAGCTTGTGTTAATCAATACTACAAAAAAGGTAGTAACTCCGTCTAGAGTTATTTGCCATTACTATGGTGGCACCAGACATATCAGATCATGGTGTCTCAAAATGTTGCACGTGTTGGGAAATATGCCCATATTGTAGTAAACATGTAACTATTTTCTATGTTTTTGAACGACGAATAAATAATGTGAATTTCACATTTCACTATTATATTTATTGTGTTTTTGTCTTTCATGTTTTGCATACATAACGAAATTGTAACAAGCAATGTTAGCTTATTGATTGTCTAAGTTCAAATTGATGATAAGTGGCACTGTAAGAATCTTTAAATTGCGAAAAAGATAATTTACTTCAATAGATAATCTAAACAAGTCCATAATCTCGTAAAAAATCAAAGTGAGAATTTGATTCAAATACTTAGAAGGATTATTATGTCGTCTACAATTCTAATTAGGGGATGGCTAGTCTTGGTTGTCGAAGCATTTGACTCCTCAAATAGAGAAATAAATGTACTCATTAGAAGAATGATACATTAGAGTGGACCTAAGATGAATAAATTCTAAATTCGTTTGTGAATTAATTCACTTGTGGCGTTCATGGTGAGACTTACCTAAATCCTGAGTTAGTCATTGACCATGCGTTTATAACTCATGTGCTTTGATATAAGTGAAGGTTTATGCTCTAAAGATGATTGAACCGATAGTCGATATGTTAGATACATGACTTCTGTATGGCATGACAAGTGAGAAAGCAATCAATCGTATTCAACTACGGACGAAGGCAAAGAAAATGAGAGGTCGAGACTGCAAGTTGTACTAGAGTAGAGATGTAACGATGACAATGAGGAGGTCAGTGTACAGTTTGAACTGAGAACAAATTTGGCTAGAAACCGTCGACCACACCGATATGGCATACATTCTAATCAAGGTTCGGATTTGTAACAGCCCGATTTTGGGCATAGTCGGAACAGTGGTTTCGGGACCACTATTCCGAGGCCAAAGAAAATTATTTTAGTATTATTTTATGTGTTATAATATAATTTTATAAGTGCATGTAAATTTTGGTAAGTTAATTTTAGCGATATCTAGTCTAATTTCGAAAAAAGACTAAATCACATAAAAGGTAAAAGTTGTATTTTAGTGCCTAAAGGTGTTAATAGACTAGAGAACTAAAATTGGACACCTTTAAAGGGAAATTGGACCCTTTTAAGTGTGTGGCCGGCCAAGGGGAGACAAAATTTTTAAAAAAGCCAAAATTTATGAGATATTAGGTGACTTTTGACCAAATAGGTAATAAAATAAAAATAGGATGATATCATCCCTTTTTCATCTTCTCTCCACCGATTTTTCCAGCTAAGAAATGGGTTTTGAAAGCTTCATATTTTCAGCAACTTTGAGGCTTAGCAAGTAAGTGATTTTAATGTCTTTCTTGAAGATTTTTACATATTTGTAACCCCTAAAGCATGAGCTTTCATAAGAGGGGACTATTGTGCAAAATGATGAAGAGTCTAGGGTTTTGCCATGAGAGTAAATGTGTTGTTTGTTGTGTTTTTATGGAAGATTATGAGTTCTAGTTGTCTAATAAACAACTTTTGTGAAAGAAATTGCATGAAAACACCTTAAAAAGGGCTAGATTGCTAAGTTGTAAAATAAGTTGTAAATGTGTGAAATAGTTGAAATTATGAGTTGCTATAGTTATAAAAATGGTTCATCTAGACTCAAGGAGTAAATAAATGTGATAAAAATTATTTTACGAGCCTAGGGGTAATTTGGTAATTTTGGTAAAATATAGGGGCAAGATTGTAAAAATAGCTCAAGTGTGTCAATGGACTAATTTGATCAGTACATTGTTTTAATAAGTTGAATGTGATGTTTTAGATGATGAAAATCGAGATTTGGACCTAGAACGGAAAGAAATCAATTAAGGGATAATTACGTCTTTTTTTTTACCTTTGTGGTATTGAGGTAAGTTCGTATGTAAACAATACCATGTTATACATGTATTTAAATGTTATCATTACATGAATTGTACAAATATTAATGTGTATGTGATTAATAGAAATATGATAAGACAAAGCCTTAATAGACGAGGAAAAATCCCGTTTGAACATTTGGAATAGAATAGGATACGAGTGACATGTCACTAGGAATTATGAGTCTAGATGACTAGCTCGAGAGTGAGCATTGAAATGTCATGAGATATGAGGTAGCTTTAGCTACAATTGAGGCACTTATGTGCAAAGGCTTTTCTGAGTATCCAATTAGTATTCCAAGTGTTCAACGGGTAATCCAAGGAAAGAGTTGATGATGGTCCCAATGAGGTAAGTCATTGGTGAGTATGCACTTGAGATATGTTACGAGTTGTGCAAGTATGTATACTAAGCCTATGAGAATGCCTTGATATGTGATGATCTATGATGCATAATATGTGTTCTTACCATGATGGATGAAATGATGTTGTATTAATTTTGTGAACAATGATCATGAATGAGTAACTTAGCCTTGATAGATTTGAGTTACTGCAGTAGTGTAACTTTGAAAATACACTAAAAATAGTGGAAAATGAGTTAGAGGCAGAACAAAATATGGGATTAAATCTTAATGAGTCTATTTTCACATGAAAGAAACAGGGGAAGAAAAAGAATTCTATATTGTGTGATATTTGAATTCTTGTAAAACAGGGTCTGAATGAATTCGAGATCCCCTATTCTGATTTTATAAATTATTAAGAGTCATACCTTACATGCATGGATTCCTTATTGAGTCTATTTTTATGGGAAACAAACGGCATGGTCATTGGAATTTTGTACAGGGAGAAATTCAGTTCGTAGTGTACAGGGGTCAGAGTAGTCATACCCTGAAACATGGAATACTTTAACTAATAAACTGTACTAAATGGATCGACCAAAAATTTTGAAAATTTTATGGAAGAAAGATAAACGAGTCTAATTTTAGGGAAAATTTATGGAACTTAATTCGGAGTTTCGTAGCTCCAGATATAAATAATTTAGTGACTGTTGTGCAGAAAGACAGATTGTCGTAAACTTGAGAATATGTTGTAAACATTGATAAAACTGTTTGAGTTGCTTATAAGATATTGATTAGAACCATATGTGAATTTTGAATTGTGATGTTAGGAAATGATATATAAGTGGTTTTGATATGATGAAATTGATGTACAAGATATGTATATGTGGTGAGGCCGAAATGGCTAATATTAAATGTGTGCAAGTTATCTGAAGGGCCTTTATGAAAATGTGTGCTATCTTATTTGTATAGTGAGGCCGAATGGTTACTTAGAAATGTAATATGACTGAGTGGTTATTTAAATGAAAGCAAAGTATATGATGTATTAGCAAGTAATGATAAAAGCATTATCTTATATATGTGCTTGTGTATGTGGTGTGGCCGAATGGGCAAGTGTGAAATGTCCATATGTTTATGTGTATATAATGTGGCCGAATGACCAATTATCAAATGTGGGTATTATTAGATATTTGATGAGGCCAAAGTTAGTAAAAAAGTATATAAAATAAATTGTGCTGAGATTGTATCCGGGTTTAAAGTCCCATAGGCTTTGTGCTGGTGTTATGTTCGGGTTTTATACCTCGTAGGCCAAATGCTAGTGAATTCGATAAAGCATATGAATACGAGATCCTATGCTAAGATGATAAATTGAACTCGTATTACACATTAAGTGATTCAGGTATGTGATATATATATTATTTATGTGAGATTGATCTGACGAGAATATATATATTATTAATGTGAGATTGATCTGACGAGAATATATATATTAATTATGTGAGATTGATCTGACGAGAATAAAGAATGTGTAATGAGAAGCATATGAAAAGATGTGGTAAATTCATATGTATATTTGTATATGTGTGCATTCAGTTATTATGCAAAGTTACAAGATAGTTTTCGATATGCCATTTAACTATGAATGTTGAAAGTAAGTGTGGGTAAGAAATGATACACTAGTGAAATTTGAAAGAATTAAAGTTAATCCGGAAGCTTGTAAATACTATGTTTATATGAGTTTGAGTATAAACGGAGTAAAATGATATGTGTTTGTGCATAATCGGCCAAATAGTATTGTACTCAGAAAGTGTTATGTGATTTCGAACATTTGGTTTGTTTTTAAGTTCAACTGTTTAAATTACTTAAGACTTACTAAGCTTATGAAAGCTTACTTTAAATGTTATGTTTCTTTGTTTATTTTTGTAGATCGTTGACTCTTACTATTAGCACGGGGATCGTCAGCACTTCGTCACACTATCTACTATTGTGGTTATCATGTGTTTTGGACTTAGCTTATGGCATGTATAGGTTAGACTATAAATAGAATGATATTTTGACTATTGTATATAAGCCATGCGAATATGGCATCTTATAGAAGTTTACTTTTATAAGTTTTAAATTCGATCTTTGTTTGTATCTATTAGTTATATATAAATGATCTTTTATTTAAGAAAAGGCTCAAAATTTTACTGTTCTGATCCGATTCCTAATTTCTGGTAACGCCTTGTCCTATTCCGGTGACGACTACGGGATAGGGGTGTTACATTTAGTGGTATCAGAGCTACGGTTTAGTCGATTCTAGGATTAACGTAGCACGTGTGAGTCTAGCTATACATGCCATAAAGTGATAAAATGATAGTGTGATGATTTCTGACAGTTAAAATGTGTTTTTCGTAATATAATGAATTCCAATCCCGATCAAGCTGTAGCAGATGGTATTGAGAGGATTGAAACATCCTTATGATGTGTCAAAATTGAGAAAGGTATGAATAGAAGTATGATATACATTTGAAGTATTGAAATGCAAAGTAATTTTGCTGAATGTGTTATGAAATAAATATGGAAAAGTATATTAAGATAATAGTGATGTATATTGTAAGCATGAGAAGTTAAATTTTGGTTCAGGATTTTATGTAAATGGGCGAAATATCTACATATATATGTCATTTATTAGAGATGGGATTGCTGTGTAGTTTATGCTTTGTTAATGTTATATATGATGTTATGTTTTAAATATGTGAATCAGAACTTTGAAGAGAAAATAATGTATTTGGAACAAGCCTACATGTAAATGATATCTATGATATAATGTCAAGGTGTATATGATATGTATATATTGAAACGAAGTAAGTGAATTACAAATATGAGATGCTATATGAAATGTATTAAAATATGAATAAATATGCATGAAACTCGGTGATGTGTATTCAGGCCTTCGTGCCTAGCAGGCTTCGTGCAGTGATGTGTATTCGGGTCTTCGTGCCTAGCAGGCTTCGTGCCGATGATGTGTATTTGGGCCTTCGTGCCTAGCAGGCTTCGTGCCGATGATGTGTATTTGGGCCTTCGTGCCTAGCAGGCTTCGTGCCGGTGATATGTATTCGGGCCTTCGTGCCTAGCAGGCTTCGTGTCGGTGATGTGTATTCAGGCTTTCGTGCCGGTGATGTGTATTCGGGTCTTCGTGCCTAGCAGGCTTAATGCCGGTGATTCGAGCAAGGTTTAAGTGTTCATTACTATATGAATTCAAAGTTAAATGAAAGAATACGTTTAAAGTGTACATATATGATGTTTTATAGACTTGGTTAAGTCATTTCAATGTGTAATAACGAATGAATATGGGCATTATGTGTGCGAATGATTAGAGGCACTGTGTGTACAAATTCTTTTAACCGAGCACTATGTGTGCGAGATCAGTAATTGAGGCACTGTGTGTGCAAATTCCTTTAACCGAGCACTATGTGTGCGAGATCGGTAATTGAGGCACTGTGTGTGCGAGTTCTTCAACCGAGCACTATGTGTGCGAGATCGGTCAGTGGGCACTAAGTGTGTGAAATGAGATTCATGTAAGACCTCATCTGGGACGAAGGCATTGATTTGAGATGTTGTGTAAGACCATGTCTAGGACATGGCATCGACTCGATATGTGATAACATGTAAGAACATGGTTGGACTATGGCTTTAAGTAAACGACATACTTAGACAAGTACGACACTCTTTAAATTGACAAATGTTAGGAAGTAGAATTGAAGTTAGATGTTGAATTTTAATTAGATACTGATTTTCGGTATTTGAGTTTGAATTGGGGATTAATAGATATAAATTGATGATTGATTATTTTTTCGGCTGTAATTTTGTTATAAGTGGATACGTAAAAAAAATGGTGGATATGTTGTTAAGGAATGGATTTACGTTATATGTACACTTAAGTGCTTAGTTGAAAATGTGTTATGGATTTAGTCTATGAGATTCTCGGTATATGAAGTTATATGTGCTATTGCTGAATGGGCACTATTTTGTTAATCTTGTTCAAGAAATTATTTTGATTAAGTTTCGACATTCGAAAGTTTGTAAGAATTTTTTATGAATGCTGATAATTTTGGATATACGAGTTATGCGCTAGAATAAATCTCATACCAGTGTATTATATTAAGCTTTATGCCTAATCGACTGTATACGGGTAACGTTAACTATGATTGAATGTGCTAAATGAACTAAATGTTCAGGTACGTGAAAGTTGACTTTTCTTTTGGAAATGAGTTAAGTTGAATATTGAGATGTGATAAAGTTATAAAAGATATTCATTGGGATGTTTGAGAATATATGTACTTTCGGCCAGGTTACAGCATATACATGAATGAAAATGTGGGTTATGAATATGTGGGTTGATGTTATGTATTATACATGTTAATATGTGATTTATATGTGTTTGAAATGCAAGTATAAATTCAATTAAGTGATTATTGCTTATGAAATCAAGAAAATGAGATGTATGTGTATACTTGTAGAAATGTTTATGTATTTGTTTTAAGATAAGAAAGTGATTTTGTAGATCGATGTGAAAGCAGTAATGAACTACAATTGTTATTGATGAGCTAATGTTTATATGGACATAATTCAATAAGAGGACTAACCTAGTCGCTACTAAGATTTTCGGGGACGAAAATCCCTAAAGGGGGGAAGAAATGTAACAGCCCGATTTTGGGCCTAGTCGGAACAGTGGTTTCAGGACCACTATTCCGAGGCTAGAGAAAATTATTTTAGTATTATTTTATGTGTTATAATATAATTTTATAAGTGCATGTAAATTTTGGTAAGTTAATTTTAGCAATTTCTAGTCCAATTTCGAAAAAAGACTAAATCGCATAAAAGGTAAAAGTTGTATTTTAGTGCCTAAAGGTGTTAATAGACTAGATAACTAAAATTGGAGGCCTTTAAAGGGCAATTGGACCCTTTTTAAGTGTGTGGCCGGCCAAGGGGAGACAAAATTTTTAAAAAAGCCAAAATTTATGGGATATTAGGTGACTTTTGACCAAATAGGTAATAAAATAAAAATAGGATGATATCATCCCTTTTTCATCTTCTCTCCACCGATTTTTCCAGCCAAGAAATGGGTTTTGAAAGCTTCATATTTTCAGCAACTTTGAGGATTAGCAAGTAAGTGATTTTAATGTCTTTCTTGAAGATTTTTACATTTTTGTAACCTCTAAAGCATGAGCTTTCATAAGAGGGGACTATTGTGCAAAATGATGAAGAGTCTAGGGTTTTTCCATGAGAGTAAATGTGTTGTTTGTTGTGTTTTTATGGAAGATTATGAGTTCTAGTTGTCTAATAAACAACTTTTGTGAAATAAATTGCATGAAAACACCTTAAAAATGGCTAGATTGCTAAGTTGTAAAATGAGTTGTAAATGTGTGAAATAGTTGAAATTATGAGTTGCTATAGTTATGAAAATGGTTCATCTAGACTCAAGGAGTAAAGAAATGTGATAAAAATTATTTTACGAGCCTAGAGGTAATTTGGTAATTTTGGTAAAATATAGGGACAAAATTGTAAAAATAGCCCAAGTGTGTCAATGGCTAATTTGATCAGTACATTGTTTTAATAAGTTGAATATGATGTTTTAGATGATGAAAATCGAGATTTGGACCTAGAATGGAAAGAAAACGATTAAGGGATAATTACGTCTTTTTTTTTACCTTTGTGGTATTGAGGTAAGTTCGTATGTAAACAATACCATGTTATACATGTATTTAAATGTTATCATTACATGAATTGTACAAATATTAATGTGTATGTGATTAATAGAAATATGATAAGACAAAGCCTTAATAGACGAGGAAAAATCCCGTTTGAACATTTGGAATAGAATAGGATACGAGTGACATGTCACTAGGAATTATGAGTCTAGATGACTAGCTCGAGAGTGAGCATTGAAATGTCATGAGATATGAGGTAGCTTTAGCTACAATTGAGGCACTTATGTGCAAAGGCTTTTCCGAGTATCTAATTAGTATTCCAAGTGTTCAACGGGTAATCCAAGGAAAGAGTTGATGATGGTCCCAATGAGGTAAGTCATTGGTGAGTATGCACTTGAGTTATGTTACGAGTTGTGCAAGTATGTATACTAAGCCTATGAGAATGCCTTGATATGTGATGATCTATGATGCATAATATGTGTTCTTACCATGATGGATGAAATGATGTTGTATTAATTTTGTGAACAATGATCATGAATGAGTAACTTAGGCTTGACAGATTTGAGTTACTGAAGTAGTGTAAATTTGAAAATACACTAAAAATAGTGGAAAATGAGTTAGAGGCAGAACAAAATATGAGATTAAATCTTAATGAGTCTATTTTCACATGAAAGAAACAGGGGAAGAAAAAGAATTCTATATTGTGTGATATTTGAATTCTTGTAAAACAGGGTCTGAATGAATTCGAGATCCCCTATTCTGATTTTATAAATTCACCATAAATTGTAAAAAAATTATTAAGAGTCATAAGATATTGATTAGAACCATATGTGAATTTTGAATTGTGATGTTAGGAAATGATATATAAGTGGTTTTGATATGAAATTGATGTACAAGATATGTATATGTGGTGAGGCCGAAATGGCTAATATTAAAGTGTGCAAGTTATCTGAAGGGCCTTTATGAAAATGTGTGCTATCTTATTTGTATAGTGAGGCCGAATGGTTACTTAGAAATGTAATATGACTAAGTGGTTATTTAAATGAAAGCAAAGTATATGATGTATTAGCAAGTAATGATAAAAGCATTATCTTTTATATGTGCTTGTGTATGTGGTGTGGCCGAATGGGCAAGTGTGAAATGTACATATGCTTATGTGTATATAATGTGGCCGAATGACCAATTATCAAATGTGGGTATTATTAGATATTTGATGAGGCCAAAGTTAGTAAAAAAGTATATAAAATAAATTGTGCTGAGATTGTATCCGGGTTTAAAGTCCCGTAGGCTTTGTGCTGGTGTTATGTTTGGGTTTTATACCTCGCAGGCCAAATGCTAGTGAATTCGATAAAGCATATGACTACGATATCCTATGCTAAGATGATAAATTGAACTCGTATTACACATTAAGTGATTCAGGTATGTAATATATATATTATTTATGTGAGATTGATCTGACGAGAATATATATATTATTTATGTGAGATTGATCTGACGAGAATAAAGAATGTGTAATGAGAAGCATATGAAAAGATGTGGTAAATTCATATGTATATTTGTATATGTGTGCATTCAGTTATTATGCAAAGTTACAAGATAGTTTTCGATATGCCATTTAACTATGAATGTTGAAAGTAAGTGTGGGTAAGAAATGATACACTAGTGAAATTTGAAAGAATTAAAGTTAATCCGAAAGCTTGTAAATACTATGTTTATATGAGTTTGAGTATAAACGGAGTAAAATGATATGTGTTTATGCATAATCGGCCAAATAGTATTGTACTTAGAAAGTGTTATGTGATTTCGAACATTTGGTTTGTTTTTAAGTTCAACTGTTTAAATTGCTTAAGACTTACTAAGCTTATGAAAGCTTACTTTGAATGTTATGTTTCTCTGTTTATTTTTATAGATCGTTGACTCTTACTATTAGCACGGGGATCGTCAGCACTTCGTCACACTATCTACTATTGTGGTTATCATGTGTTTTGGACTTAGCTTATGGCATGTATAGATTAGATTATAAGTAGAATGTTATTTTGACTATTGTATATAAGCCATGAGAATATGGCATCTTATAGAAGTTTACTTTTATAAGTTTTAAATTCGATCTTTGTTTGTATCTATTAGTTATATATATAAATGATCTTTTATTTAAGAAAAGGCTCAAAATTTTACTGTTCTGATCCGATTCCTAATTTCTGGTAACGCCTCGTCCTATTCCGGCGACGGCTACGGGATAGGGGTGTTACAGGATTGATTTTTTTTGTACTTCTCATGTAAATTGTTGAATAAATATGAAATGTTTTATTGTATCGATATTGGATATGAATATTTTTAAATAATATCATTTTTGCAACAAAATTGGTTATTGTTGTCATTTCATATTATTAAATCAAGTTTGCACAAGAAAAATAAAAAAAATAGTTGTATATTTTATTGATTTGTATAGTATAATAAAAATGTGTGTGTACAAATTACAACAAAATTTGAATATGAATAAAAAAATTAACAAATAGGTTGCAGTTAAAAATCAATAAATCTGTTAATGAGGTGTTCTCTTTACATCATTCTGTTGATGTGGACATGACAACATTATATGTTCTGGGTTCCTACACCACCCATATAACTTTGGTTGGTTTGTCTTCTCCCGAATATCCATGTTGTCACGTACCCGAGTCAATGTCGATCGACCTTTTGGTTTACGATGCAATGATCTATCAGGTAACAACTTGAATGGAGCACTCGATACTGGCAACGACATTTTTCATCTGGACCGGTGGGAATACGCTTCTCCAGACGTTATACATGTGTTTTAGTTTGTACACTTCGTCCACAAAAGTTCATGTGATCCAAGCGTTGATTGCTATATGTTTTAATTGCATTAGCACATGGAAAACTAAGTGCATCAAATCTCCCACAGCTGTAGGTCTGTTGTCTCAAGTGTTCACTGTATGCTCCCCCACTAATACCTTGGTCTGATCTATTGAACTCCGTAACCCGAAACAATGTGTTCGCGCGAGTGACACACTAGATGCATACAGTTTACTCGTGCTGTAACCTTCTTAATTTCTTTCATTACGCTCTCGCTCAAAACATGGCCGCCCTTCATCTGTCCAACATATTTTTTCACTCATTTTGAAAAAAGTTAAGCCAAATAGAAATATGTTTCTTTGACAACTGAGATTATCAGAAAATGACGCATTCCCTTCAATACGGAGTTGGTGCATTCCGTCAGGTTTGTCGTCATGTGCCCATATCGTAGACCCCTATCATACGATTGTGTCCACCGATCGAAGGGTATGTTAGAGTGGTACCCTGCCCCAACATTGTTAATTACCCGTAAGTTTTTCAACATTTCATGGAAATGATGTTTGACGAGCTTGTACCCTGTCGAGAAAAGTGAATAGTTTATCCATCATGCCAACATCTTTTGATTGGTTAAATATCAAACAATTGAAATAATGGCGAATACATACCCATGTTGATCACTTGTGCATGTTGAGCTGCAGAATCGTGTTGTCTATGGTAGCTCACCGCAGCATGTCTTAGACAATAGTTATGGTGGACGCGTTTTGTAATAACCCGAAATTCACGGGCACCGGAAAAGTGAGTTATAGGGCCTTCGTCTTAGTGAAATAAGTTCAAAAATAATTATTAAAAATATTTATGAGCCTAGTAGTGTGTCTAATTAGGATCTAATTAGGTGAATTTAGCTTAATTTAGAGTAAGTAATAAAAAGGATTAAATTGAATAAAGGGTAAAAGTTTAATAATAAAGCAATAGAAAATAAAAAGGATTAAAATGGCAATTAAGCCATTGACTACAAATGAGGTGGCATATTGGTGAAATAAAATCAAAGATTTTTTTTAGGTTTTATATATTATAATGATTATTATTATGGTTTTATATTAAATTATTATAATTATTAATTAACATTATGGTTTTATATTAGATTATTATTATTAGCATTATTATTAAATAAATTAAATAGTAGATAATTGTATGGTAATAAAAATATACATGTGTAAAAATTATATTGGTACATTTGTAATTTAAATACTTAATTACTTATAATTTAAGTAAAAAGATATTTGTTAATTAAATAATTATAAAATTTATGGTTGATGTTTGTAATTTATTAATGTTAAATAGTCTTGATTTATAGTAATACCACTGAGTATATCCATACTCAGCCTACGATTGTTTCCGTGCGCAGGTTAGTAGAAGTTCAGTGTCCCGGCTCAGCATCCAGAACAATCCCGACTCCAACACAAACTTGGTGATGTAGATTTTTCTTTTGGGTAAAGGTGGCATGTACTTAGGTGTTGTTTAATCACTTGAATATGTATATTACTTTGAGTAGTGAAGGATGAATTATAAGATTTAGATGGTTAAATGAAATGGTAAGGAAAGTACATGATATTTTGATACATGAACATTAAGTTGTTAAATGAATGAAGTTTATAATCAATTTTGAATGATGCTATGATAGTTATTAAATTAAAATTATGTTAATGGTATAAATATTAGTTATATGAATGTGAAACATTGGTGTTGGTGATTATGGTTTGAATTTGCAGGAGGTTTAGGTAAAAATAAGCAGAAATGCTGCCGAATTTTTTTATAAAATTTTTTTTGGAATACTCGAACAAGTCCCGTTCTACTTTTAATACGTGTTTGAACTTCGAGAGTCCAAGATAGGGACTTAATTATTATATTATACTATGAAAGTTATATTAATTGTAAATTATTCGTAAGTTATCTGATATGTTCGGTAATGCCTCATAACCTCATTCCGGCGACGGTGTGGGGTTAGGGGGTGTTACAGTTGTTGGTATCAGAGCTATCAGGTTTAGCCGATTCTCAGGCTAAATTGGGCTCGAAAGTGAGTTTAGAAGTACATGCCACTGTCGAGTCGAAATTGAGTCGAGATTTTTGGATGCTAATATATTTATTTGATTTTGTTTTATAGATAAAATGTCAGATGAAAGAATGGATAATGTTGAACAGGAAATGTATACTGGAAGTCGAGAATTAGAAGAAACTGAATCTGTTACACCTGGTGTGAATCCGTTAAATAATCAATCTCCTAACGTAGGGAGAGAAAGAAATACCTCACAAGTGTTAAGAGATATAGCTGATGCATTACAGCATATAGTGAGAGCTATACCTGCTACTACATCTGTACCTACTGTCAGACAGGCCTCGATTAAAGAGCTACGAAAATATGGTGCCATGGAATTTTAGGGATTAAAAGGAGTTGATCCATCCGTTGCTGAAAATTGGATAGAAACAACAAAAAGAGTTTTGCAACAAGTAGACTGCACCCCCCGAGAGAGTCTGATATATGCTATATCACTGTTACAAGGAGAAGCGTATCTCTGGTGAGAATCTGTGGTTAGACATTTGCCGGATGATCAGGTAACTTGGGACTTGTTTCAAAAATAATTTCAGAAGAAGTATATTGGGGAATTGTACATCGAAGAGAAAAAGCAAGAGTTTTTAGTGCAGAAACAGGGGAATATGTCAATACTGGATTATGAGCGAGAGTTCTCTAGATTGAGCAGGTATGCTTTAGAATATGTTCCAATTGAGGCTGATAGTTGTAAACGATTTCTACGGGGACTGCAAGACGAAGTCAAGATTCAATTGGTAAGTCTCAGAATTACTAAACTTGTTGATCTGGTTGAGCGAGCAAAAATGATAGAACAAGTACTGGGTCTGGATAAAAAATCAGAAATTGGTAAATCAGCTGGGAAACATATGGGAACTACTAGTTCTTATCCATTACCGAAGAGATTCAGAGAATCATGAAGTGACTGGAGATCCAGTTTTAGTTCAGATAGAGGTGGTAGAAGCAGAGGTAAACAGATGACAGTATCTACTAGTAGTGTGAGAGGTCCATCCCGAAGTATAGAAATTCCAGACTGTGAGCATTGCGGAAAGAAACATTTAGGTGAATATTGGAGGATAACTCGACGATGTTTTCGATGTGGGGCCACAGATCATTTCATTCGAGATTGTCTGAAAGGTGAAAGTGCCACATCTGCAACATCTCAAAGATCAGTACCTACTGTTCGTGGCAGAGGATCTAGTAGGGGTTGTTCGGGTTCTGTGTCTAGAGGTGGAGTTGTCAGAAGAAACAGCGATATAGTTACACAACAGTCAGAGGCCAGAGCGCCGGCCAGAGCGTACGTAGTCCGGATGTAACACCCCCACGCCCGAAACCGTCACCGGAGTCAAGCTTGAGGTGTTACTAAACTTATCTTACCTTTTAAACAACTCTAAACCACTTATTTTAATTTTTGGAATAAACTATTTTTTTGCGTCATGGTTGCTTAAAAATCCATTTCTCGAGTTTCAAAACTCAAAATTTAGATCCGTAAATTTTTCCTGAAACTAGACTCATACATCTATCTACTAATTTTTTCTAGAATTTTTTACTTGGCCAATTAGTACAGTTTATTAGTTAAAGTTTCCCCTGTTTCAAAACTCGACTGCACTGACCTCTTCTTACTACGAACCATGTTTCTTCCTGTACAAAATTCATATGACTAAGCCGTTTGTTTCTATCAAAACTAGATTCAACATATGAATTACACCTTCAAATTAGTTTTGTACAATTTATGGTGAATTTCCAAAGTTGAAACAGGGGATCCAGAAATCGCTCTGACCCTGTTTCACTAAAACTCAGATATCTCATAAAATATAATACCTTTACCTGTTTGCTTATTTCGTAAGAAAATATACATAATAAGCTTTAATTTAATATATTATTCATCTTCAAACTATGTTTCTACAATTTTTATTGATTTTTCAAAGTTACGTCATTTCTATTACTTGAATCTATTTTTAGGTTACTTTCACATTTTTCATAATTTTCATGTGATAATCATCATTCAATCATACATATTAATAAACATGTATATCATCGGCTATTTTATTAGCTAATCACTACCAAGTATTTACACATCATTCATTGTTCATATTATACCAAAAGTAGCTAAGTTTCTATACATGCCATACCCAAAACAAAACGTCTAGTTATACCGAGTTATTTCTTTGATAGTGTGATCGGCCTCCGACGTTTTCTTCGATCCCCGAGTGACTAGATAAGTACTATAAGAAGAAGAAAATAAAGAGATTAAGCACTAGGCTTAGTAAGCTTACAAGCAAATAAATCACAACATTCAACATAATGGATAATTATGCATAATATCATCTAACATCATAAATTTCTTTACTTCTCAATTTCTATCTTCTTCTTTATTCCCTTACCTTCTTTCTTACCTGACCTTTTCTTTTTCATATGTATAATCTACTTTTCCTTTGCTGTTAATTCACTGTAATTTAACTCGTATCCTAACCCGTTGAACCACTCGGAATACTAAGGATACTAGGGTCGTTCCTGTCTATCAATATCCTGCCAATGCCATATCTTTGACATGGACTTACATGAATTATTCCTGTCTCCAATGCCATATATAATATGGACTTACATGGCTCAATCCTGTCTCCAAAGCCATATTTCTAATATGGATTACATGGCTCATTTCTGTTCTGTCCTGTCAACCCTAATATCCTAACATTCCTAGGGTTCAACCGGGGCTTTCTAACACTTTTCCTCTGTCACTTTACGTTAAATTCGACTTTAAATATTTTCATAACATAATATATAAATGCTGGAAATTGAAAATAATAATGTAAAATAAAAGAATATTGCATTTATTTACTGTAACTTACCTTGATACAAAATGTGACTAAACTTTACAATTTAGTCATTTACTTTTTCTTTTCCCCGATCTACTCCCAAATTTCGTTCTTCTTGATCTACAATAGCAATTTTAACTTATTTAATATTCACATTTATTAAAACAGTCCTTGACCCAACTTTTGCAAAATTATATTTTTACCCCTAAACTTTTACATATTTGCACTTTTGCCCCAAGGCTCGTAAATTAAACTTCATCCTATTTTCTTATGTTTTATGACATGCTGATCATTTTTCCCTTCTATGGCAATATCAAAATCACACTCTAACATATACTTATGACTATTGGTATTTTTTTCCAATTTAAGCCATTTTACTCGTTTTCACTTAAAACCGAGTAGAATAAGTTGTTTAACATAATTTAAAACCTCATATTCTATCATAAAACACCAAAATACACAAATTTCATCCATTGGTATTTTTCCAAATATGAACCCTAGGTTGAATTATTGCTAGAATAAGCTTAATCAAGTTACCGGGACTCCAAAAACATAGAGATCATTAAAAACGGGGCTTGGAATCACTTACTATGAAGCTTGAAAGTTGAAGAAACCCCAGCTATGGAGGAGAGCAAAAAACGGCAGAAACTAATTGAGAAGATTACCATTTTTGTGTTATTTTTCCCTTTTTAATTCATTTAATATCCAAATGACCAAATTACCCCTCCTTACTAAACTTTCAAAAATTCCTTCCATTTCCTAATTTTTGTCCATGAACATAAAATTGGTCAAATTGTTACTTAAACCCTCCTAATTAATATTCCAAAGTAATTTCATACTAAAAAAATTCTAGAATGCAAGTTTTGCAAATTATTCGATTTAGTCCCTAACCTCAACTTAAGCACTTTATGCATAGAATTTCATCACGAAATTTTCACACAATCATGCAATCATACCATGAACCTCAAAATAATAATAAAATAAATTTTTCTACCTCGAATTTGTGGTTTCGCAACCACTATTCCGTTTAGGCCCTATTTCGGGATGTTACATTTCTCCCCCCTTTTAGGGATTTTCGTCCCGAAAATCTTACCTGTGAAGAGATTTGGGTACTGTTTTCGCATAGCCTCTTCGGGTTCCCATGTAGCTTCATCTACCCCGTGTCTATTCCATAGTACTTTCACAAGTGTAATACTTTTATTCCTTAATTGCTTTACCTCTCGAGCTAGAATCTTTACCGGTTCTTCACCGTAAGTCATGTCTGGCTGAATCTCAACCTCTGTCTGAGAAATCACATGTGACGGATCTGAACGATAACGACGTAGCATAGACACATGAAATATATTATGAATCTTCTTTAACTCAATCGGCAAAGCTAACCGATATGCTAATGGTCCGACTCTCTCAATTACTTCAAACGGTCCAATAAAACGTGGACTTAGTTTGCCTTTCTTGCCAAATCTGAGAAATTTCTTCCACGGGGATACTTTCAAAAAAAACTTTGTCACCAACTTGATATTCGATCTCTTTTCTTTTTAAATCTGCATACGACTTCTGCCTGTCTGAAGCTGCTTTTAAACAATTTCTGATAACTTTCACTTTTTCTTTTGTTTCTTTAACTAAATCAACCCCGTAAATCTGGCTTTTTTTAAGCTCTGTCCAATATAAAGGTGTACGGCATTTACCTCCATATAAAGCTTCATAAGGTGTCATCTTCAAACTTGACTGGTAACTATTATTATAGGCAAACTCTACCAATGGTAAGTATTTTTCCCAACTACCATGAAATTCTAATGCACAACATCTAAGCATATCTTGAAGTACCTGAATAACTCTCTCTGACTAACCGTCGGTTTGAGGATGGAAAGTTGTACTAAAACTCAACTTTGTGCCCAAAGCCTTTTGTAATTTCTTCCAAAACCTTGAAGTAAATCTTGGATCTCTGTCTGAAATGATCGATAATGGTACCCCATGTAGCCTGACTATCTCTGAAATATACAACTCGGCCAACTTGTCAAGTGAATAATCCATACGAACTGGGATAAAATGAGCCGACTTCGTTAACTTATCAATCACAACCCATACTGCATCTTTCTTTCTCGGTGTAAACGGTAATCCTGTCACAAAATCCATAGTAACTCGATCCCATTTCCATTCCGGAACTAGCACAGGCTGCAATAATCCTGAGGTACCTGATGTTCGGCCTTTACCTGTTGACAAATCAAACATCTAGAAACAAACTCTGAAATATCTTTTTTCATTCCTACCCACCAATACAATTTCTTCAAATCATTATACATTTTTGTACTGCCTGGATGAATAGATAAAGGACTGCTATGTGCTTCTTGTAAAATCTTCCGAATAAGCTCATCATTCTTTGGTACACATATTCTGTCTCTAAACATCAAACAACCATCAGAACCAATCCAGAAATCTGATTCTATGCCTGACTCACATTGAACTCTTTTAGCTTGTAACTCATTATCATCTTTCTGAGCTTCACAAATCTCTTGAAGAAATACCGATTTAGCTCTCAATTCAGCTAAAATAGAACCATCATCTGACATGGCTAAATTGGTATTCAAAGCTCGCAATGTAAATAAAAGTTTCCTACTTAAAGCGTCAGCAACTACATTTGCCTTACTTGGGTGATAATCAATCACTAACTCATAATCTTTAAGCAATTCCAACCATCTTCTTTGCCTCAAATTCAAATCTTTTTGAGTCATCAAGTATTTCAAGCTTTTATGATCGGTAAATATCCAGCACCTTTCACCATATAAATAATGTCTCCAAATCTTCAATGTAAATACAATAGCAGCTAGCTCTAAATCATGTGTCGGATAATTTTTCTCATGTGGCTTCAATTGTCTAGAGGGATAAGCAATTACCTTTCCTTCCTGCATGAGTACACAACCGAGCCCATTCAAGGATGCATCATTGTAAATCACAAATTCTTCACTCGGTTCCGGCTGTACTAAGATGGGAGCTTCCGTCAACAATGCCTTTAACTTGTCAAAACTTTGTTAGCACTTCTCAGTCCATTCAAACTTAACATCCTTCTGTAGCAGTCTTGTCAACGGAGTAGCTATCATGGAAAATCCCTCCACAAATCGTCTATAATATCCGGCAAGACCAAGAAAACTTCTAACTTCTGATACATTTCTAGGAGGCTTCTAATCAACAATGGCTGAAATCTTGCTCGTATCAACCTTAATACCTTCACCTGAGACAATATGTCCAAGAAAACCAACTTCTCGTAACCAGAACTCACTTTTGCTGAACTTGGCATACAACTGATTATCTCTTAGAATTTGTAAAACTGTTCTCAAATGCTCTGCATGCTCAGTCTCATCATGAGAATAAATCAAAATATCATCAATGAACACAACTACAAACTTATCTAAGTATGATCTGAAAATTCGGTTCATTAAGTCCATGAAAATGGCAGGAGCATTAGTCAAGCCAAATGGTATCACCAGGAATTCATAATGACCATACCTAGTTCGGAAAGCAGTCTTCAGGACATCTGACTCTTTAACTCGCAACTGATAGTATCCGGATCTCAAATCTATCTTGGAAAACACAGTAGCTCCCTTCAATTGATCAAACAAATCATCAATTCTAGGCAATGGATACTTGTTCTTTACTGTTACCTTGTTAAGTTGCCGATAATCTATGCACAATCTCATCGATCCGTCTTTCTTTTTCACAAATAGCACTGGTGCACCCCATGGTGAACTACTGGGTCTTACCAAGCCTTGATCTGTTAATTCCTGCAATTGAGCTTTCAATTCTTTCAATTCCAACGGAGCCATTCTATAAGGAGCAATAGAAATGGGTGTGGTACCTGGAATCAACTCAATACCAAACTCAACTTCTCTAACAGGAGGCAAACCTGGTAGTTCTTTCGGAAACACATCGAGAAACTCACATACCACAGGCACTGATTCAATTTTCAATTCTGGATCTTTAGTGTTCAACACAAAAGCAAGATAAGCTTCATACCCTTTTCTCAAACATTTCTGAGCAGACATAACAGAAATTATGGGAAATAAACTATCTGACTCTTCTGAATTAACCCGAAGAATTTCACCATTTTCACACTTCAACTCAATGAATTTCTTTCCACAATTCACTATCACATCATGTGTAGTCAACCAATCCATACCAAGAATCACATCATACTCATCAAATGGCAATAGTATGAGATCAGCCGGAAAACAGTAGCCTCTAATCATTAAAGGACAATTTCTACATACTTTATCTACTAATACATGCTTGCCTAATGGATTCGATACTTTAATCACAAATTCTGTAGATTCTATAGGCATACTTATACTAGGCATCAATTTCATACAAACATAAGAATGAGTCGAACCCGGATCAATCAGAGCAATGACATTAATATCATGTAGAGAAAATGTATCCGTAATCACATCGGGGGAGGATGCCTCTTCGCGTGCACGAATAGCATAAGTCCTTGCAGGGGCTCTAACATCTGGTCTCACCGCCAAATCTCTAGAGGTACCTCTGTTACTTGCTCCTACTCCTGGTTGCCTCGGCGATCTACCTCTAGTAGGAGCATTTCCGGATCTAGCACTCTGTGTTACTTCTCGGCTAGCCACTTTTGGACATTCTCGTACAAAATGATCTGGAGAACCACATTTATAGCAAACATTTTCGCCTGCCCGAAAAGGACC
Organism: Gossypium hirsutum; assembly: GCF_007990345.1. Taxonomy (NCBI): domain Eukaryota; kingdom Viridiplantae; phylum Streptophyta; class Magnoliopsida; order Malvales; family Malvaceae; genus Gossypium; species Gossypium hirsutum. Next base: position 4,680,841 of record NC_053434.1, on the reverse strand, counting down.
ATAATAAAGTCTACCACACCGTGGACACCCTGATCTACCCTGTCTGACATTACCTACACTCGTAGTCGAGGTGGTCTGAGCCTTCGGATCCTTAAATCTGCTACCTCTATTCTGACTAGATTGCCCTGCTGAAAAGCTAGATCTGGTAGAAAACTCTTTGGGCCTCTTGGATGTAGCCTGAAATGATCTGCTCATCTGTCTCTTCTTTGTATCTTGTGTCTCTGTCTCAACTTTGCCTTTTCTTTTTAACAGCTCCTCTGCCTTACAGGCTCTCTCAACTAAAATAACGAACTCTTTTATTTCTAGGACACCCACTGATAGTTGGATATCATCATTTAACTCATCCTCAAACCTTTTACACATGATAGCCTCTGTAGACACACATTCTCGAGCATATTTACTAAGCCTGACAAATTCGCGCTCATAATCGGTCACTGTCATAGTACCTTGTTTCAATTCTAGGAATTCCTTTCTCTTCTGGTCAATAAACCTCTGACTGATGTACTTTTTACGAAATTCCTCCTGAAAGAAATCCCAAGTGACCCTCTCCTTTGGTACAACTGATACAAATGTCTTCTACCAGTAGTAGGCTGAGTCTCTAAGAAGTGATACTACAAATTTCATACATTCCTCGGGTGTACAAGATAATTCGTCAAAAACTCTGATAGTATTTTCTAACCAAAATTCTGCTCTTTCTGCATCATCATCTTTTGTTGCTCGGAACTCTTCTGCCCCTTGTTTCCTGATTCTATCAACTGGTGGCTTTTCTCTTACCACTGTACTTGTGACTGAGGAAGTTTGAGCTACATGGGTAGCCTGAGAATCATGAGAGGTGGAGGTCTAACTGCCGGATTCGTACGAACGAACTCGGCAAACAAATCATTCAAAGCTCGGAAGAGAGCTTCTCGAGTCACTCCTCCCTGATCAACTATTACTGGCCTATTTTCAGATGGCGCTGCCCCTTCTGTGGGAGCAGGCGCATTACTTTCTACATCATCATCACCAGCTCGTCCGGGATCCATTACTATAAAACAAAATATTTAAAAATCGTCAGAAGTCGTCACACTATCAAAATACAAGTATGGTATGTATAGCTAGACTTTTTCTCACACTAACTGTTCCGAGAACCGACTAAACCTGCTCTGATACCAATAAATGTAACACCCCCACGCCCGAAACCGTCACCGGAGTCAAGCTTGAGGTGTTACTAAACTTATCTTACCTTTTAAACAACTCTAAACCACTTATTTTAATTTTTGGAATAGACTATTTTTTTGCGTCATGGTTGCTTAAAAATCCATTTCTCGAGTTTCAAAACTCAAAATTTAGATCCGTAAATTTTTCCTGAAACTAGACTCATACATCTATCTACTAATTTTTTCTAGAATTTTTTACTTGGCCAGTTAGTACAGTTTATTAGTTAAAGTTTCCCCTGTTTCAAAACTCGACTGCACTGACCTCTTCTTACTACGAACCATGTTTCTTCCTGTACAAAATTCATATGACTAAGCCGTTTGTTTCTATCAAAACTAGATTCAACATATGAATTACACCTTCAAATTAGTTTTGTACAATTTATGGTAAATTTCCAAAATTGAAACAGGGGATCCAGAAATCGCTCTGACCCTGTTTCACTAAAACTCAGATATCTCATAAAATATAATACCTTTACCTGTTTGCTTATTCCGTAAGAAAATATACATAATAAGCTTTAATTTCATATATTATTCATCTTCAAACTATTTTTCTACAATTTTTATTGATTTTTCAAAGTTACGTCATTTCTATTACTTGAATCTATTTTTAGGTTACTTTCACATTTTTCATAATTTTCATGTGATAATCATCATTCAATCATACATATTAATAAACATGTATATCATCGGCTATTTTATTAGCTAATCACTACCAAGTATTTACACATCATTCATTGTTCATATTATACCAAAAGTAGCTAAGTTTCTATACATGCCATACCCAAAACAAAACGTCTAGTTATACCGAGTTATTTCTTTGATAGTGTGATCGGCCTCCGACGTTTTCTTCGATCCCCGAGTGACTAGATAAGTACTATAAGAAGAAGAAAATAAAGAGATTAAGCACTAGGCTTAGTAAGCTTACAAGCAAATAAATCACAACATTCAACATAATGGATAATTATGCATAATATCATCTAACATCATAAATTTCTTTACTTCTCAATTTCTATCTTCTTCTTTATTCCCTTACCTTCTTTCTTACCTGACCTTTTCTTTTTCATATGTATAATCTACTTTTCCTTTGCTGTTAATTCACTGTAATTTAACTCGTATCCTAACCCGTTGAACCACTCGGAATACTAAGGATACTAGGGTCGTTCCTGTCTATCAATATCCTACCAATGCCATATCTTTGACATGGACTTACATGAATTATTCCTGTCTCCAATGCCATATATAATATGGACTTACATGGCTCAATCCTGTCTCCAAAGCCATATTTCTAATATGGACTTACATGGCTCATTTCTGTTCTGTCCTGTCAACCCTAATATCCTAACATTCCTAGGGTTCAACCGGGGCTTTCTAACACTTTTCCTCTGTCACTTCACCTTAAATTCGACTTTAAATATTTTCATAACATAATATATAAATGCTGGAAATTGACAATAATAATGTAAAATAAAAGAATATTGCATTTATTTACTGTAACTTACCTTGATACAAAATGTGACTAAACTTTACAATTTAGTCATTTATTTTTTCTTTTCCCCGATCTACTCCCGAATTTCGTTCTTCTTGATCTATAATAGCAAATTTAACTTATTTAATATTCACATTTATTAAAACAGTCCTTGACCCAACTTTTGCAAAATTATATTTTTACCCCTAAACTTTCACATATTTGCACTTTTGCCCCAAGGCTCGTAAATTAAACTTTATCCTATTTTCTTATGTTTTATGACATGCTGATCATTTTTCCCTTCTATGGCAATATCAAAATCACACTCTAACATATACTTATGACTATTGGTATTTTTTTCCAATTTAAGCCATTTTACTCGTTTTCACTTAAAATCGAGTAGAATAAGTTGTTTAACATAATTTAAAACCTCATATTCTATCATAAAACACCAAAATACACAAATTTCAGCCATGGGTATTTTTCCAAATATGAACCCTAGGTTGAATTATTGTTAGAATAAGCTTAATCAAGTTACCGGGACTCCAAAAACGTAAAGATCATTAAAAACGGGGCTTGGAATCACTTACTATGAAGCTTGAAAGTTGAAGAAACCCCAGCTATGGAGGAGAGAATAAATCGGCAGAAACTAATTGAGAAGATGACCATTTTTGTGTTATTTTTCCCTTTTTAATTCATTTAATATCCAAATGACCAAATTACCCCTCCTTACTAAACTTTCAAAAATTCATTCCATGTCCTAATTTTTGTCCATGAACTTAAAATTGGTCAAATTGTTATTTAAACCCTCCTAATTAATATTCCAAAGTAATTTCATACTAAAAACTTCTAGAATGCAAGTTTTGCAAATTATTCGATTTAGTCCCTAACCTCAACTTAAGCACTTTATGCATAGAATTTCATCACGAAATTTACACACAATCATGAAATCATACCATGAACCTCAAAATAATAATAAAATAAATTTTTCTACCTCAAATTTGTGGTTTCGCAACCACTATTTCGTTTAGGCCCTATTTCGGGATGTTACACCGGACCCGTGAGGAAGGTGATGCACATGATGTTGTTACAGGTATATTTCTATTGTATTTTGAGCATATTTATGCTTTAATTGATCTGGGTTCGTCAACTCATCTATAAATTCAAAACTAGTCGAATCGGGGAAATTAGAATCTGAAATGTCTAAAGTTTCTATAGAAGTGTCTAGCCCTTTGGGACAAACGGTGTTAGTAGATAGAGTATGTCAGAGGTGCCCGTTAATAATACATGATAAAATGTTTCTTGTGGACTTGTTGATCATGCCTTTTGGTGATTTTGATATCATTTTGGGTATGGACTGGCTATATGAACATGGGATAGTTTTGGATTGCTATAAAAAGAGGTTTAGTATTCAGACAGAAATTGGGAATAGAATTAAAGTGAATGGTATCCGTACCAGTGGTTCGACACGCATTATTTCAGCGATGAAGGCTAATAAATTACTACAGGAGGATTGTCCAGCATACTTGGCATATGTTATTAATTCTGATTCAGTTGGGAGTCAGTGCTGTCAGATTAAGACTGTATGTGAGTTTCCAAATGTATTCCCAGAGAATTACCGGGCTTACCACCTGACAGAGAGGTTGAATTTGCTATTGAGGTGTATCCAGGTACAACACCAATTTCTATACCTCCGTATCGAATGTCGCCCACTGAATTGAAAGAGTTGAAGGTGCAGTTACAAGATTTACTAGATCGTGGATTTATTAGACCAAGCATTTCACCCTGGGGAGCTCCAGTGTTGTTTGTTAAAAAGAAAGATGGTTCTATGCGGTTATGCATTGATTATCGACAGTTGAATAAAGTGACAATCAAGAACCGGTATCCGTTGCCTCGTATAGATGATTTGCTTGATCAGCTTAAGGGAGCTTCAGTATTTTCAAAAATTGATTTGAGATCCGGGTATTATCAGCTGAAGGTGAAGGAAAGTGATGTGTCTAAAACTGCCTTCCGTACTCGTTATGGCCATTATGAATTTTTGGTAATGCCATTTGGATTGACCAATGCCCCAGCTGCTTTTATGGATCTAATGAACCACATTTTTCAGCCGTACTTAGATCAATTTGTGGTGGTTTTCATTAATGATATATTGGTATATTCGAAGACAGATGCAGAACATGATCAGCATATTCGAATAGTTCTACAAATTTTACGAGAGAAACAGCTATATGGAAAGCTCAGTAAATGCGAGTTCTGATTATCAGAAGTGGTATTTCTGGGACATGTAGTATCTGCAGATGGAATTCGAGTTGATCCGAAAAAGATCGAAGCAATTGTTCAGTGGAAGGCGCCAAAGAATGTATCGAAGGTACGTAGTTTTCTCGGTTTAGCTGGGTATTACAGGAGGTTTGCAAATGGATTCTCGAAGATAGCACTACCAATGACTAAACTACTGCAGAAGAATGTTCCTTTTATTTGGGATGATCAGTGTCAGAAAAGTTTTGAAACATTGAAGCGAATGTTAACCGAGGCACCAGTTTTGACATTGCCAGAATCGGGTAAAGATTTTGTAGTGTATAGTGATGCTTCTTTGAGTGGTTTGGGTTATGTATTGATGCAAGATGGGAAGGTAATAGCCTATGCATCTCGTCAATTGAAACCACATGAAAGGCATTATCCTACTCATGATCTTGAGTTAGCAGCCGTGATTTTTGCATTGAAGATTTGGAGACATTATCTTTATGGTGAAAGATGCTACATCTATACTGATCATAAGAGTTTGAAGTATCTCCTTTCTCAGAAGGAATTGAATTTGAGACAAAGGCATTGGATCGAGCTTCTGAAAGATTATGATTGTGTTATAGACTATCATCCGGGAAGATCTAATGTTGTAGCTGATGCATTAAGCAGAAAAGCTGTAATTTAATTAAGAGCAATGTTTGCACGGCTTAGTATCACTGATGATGGGAGTCTTTTGGCCGAATTTAGAGTAAAACCGGTAATGTTTGATCAGATTAGATCAGCTAAGTTGGAAGATCATAAATTATTGAAGAAAAGAGAGATGGTACAGAATGGCACAGCAGAAAATTTTAGTATTTATGATTATGGATGCTTGAGGTTTCGAAAACGGATTTGTATTCCAAATACTTTTGAGCTTAAAGAGTTGATTCTATGGGAAGCTCATAATAGTTCATTTGCTATGCACCCCGGAGGCACGAAATTGTATCGAGATTTAAGAGAATTGTACTGGTGGCCAGGGATGAAAAGAGACATAGTAGAATTTGTATTTAAATGTTTGACTTGCCAACGGGTAAAGGCAGAACATCAGGTTCCCACTGGATTGCTTCAGCCTATTAATATTCCTGAATGGAAATGGGATCGCATCACGATGGATTTTATTACGGGATTACCGTTGTCAGCAAACAAAAAGAATGCTATTTGGGTGATAGTTGATAGACTTACCAAGTCAGCACATTTTATAGCAGTCAGGACTGATTAGTCGTTACAGAAGCTTGCAGACGTGTATATTCGAGAAATTGTTAGATTACATGGCATTCCGATATCAATAATTTCAGATCGAGATCCTCGGTTCATATCGAGATTTTGGAGACAGTTACATGAATTGTTGGGTACTAGACTTAGTTTCAGTACAGCCTTTCATCCGCAAACCGGCGGACAGTCCGAACGAGTAATTCAGATATTAGAAGATATGCTTCGGCCTTGTATTATTGATTTTGAATCAGGTTGGGAACGTTATTTACCATTAGCTGAATTTGTCTACAATAATAGTTTTCAATCTAGTATACAAATGGCCCCGTATGAAGCACTGTATGGTCGAAGGTGTAGATCACTGTTATGTTGGACAGAATTGAATGAAAGAAAAGTAATTGGGCCGGAATTAATTCAAGAAACAGAAGAAACAGTTAAAAAGATCAAAGATAGATTAAAGGTAACTTTTGACAGACAAAAGTCTTATGCCGACTTGAAACGTCGAGACATTGAGTATTCAGTTGGAGACAAAGTATTTCTAAAGGGTTCTCTTTGTAAAAAAGTTTTGAGATTTGGTCGGAAAGGTAAATTGACCTCACGTTTTATTGGGCCGTATGAAATAGTGGAAAGAATTGGACCAGTTGCATATAGATTGGCTTTACCTTCTAATTACAAAGGGTTCATGATGTTTTTCATGTTTCGATGCTACGGAAATACAGATCAGATCCTTCTCATATAATTTCTACAGAAGATATTGAAGTTCGACCTGATCTATCATATGAAAAGAGCCGGTTCAAATTTTAGCATGGGAAGTGAAAGAATTAAGAAATAAAAAGGTTCCTTTAGTGAAAGTCCTATGGAGAAATCATAATGTTGAAGAAGCGACTTGGGAACCAGAGAAACTATGAGAGTATAATATCCTCATCTCTTCTCAGGTAAATTTCGAGGACGAAATTTATTAAGGGGGGAGAAATATAATAACCTGAAATTCACGGGCACCGAAAAAGTGAGTTATAGGGCCTCCGTCTTAGTGAAATAAGTTCGAAAATAATTATTAAAAATATTTATGAGCCTAGTGGTGTGTCTAATTAGGATCTAATTAGGTGCATTTAGCTTAATTTAGAGTAAGTAATAAAAAGGATTAAATTGAATAAAGGGTAAAAGTTTAATTATAAAGCAATAGAAAATAAAAAGGATTAAAATGGCAATTAAGCCATTGACTGCAAATGAGGCGGCATATTAGTGAAATAAAATCAAAGATTTTTTTTTAGGTTTTATATATTATAATGATTATTATTATGGTTTTATATTAAATTATTATAATTATTAATTAACATTACGGTTTTATATTAGATTATTATTATTAGCATTATTATTAAATAAATTAAATAGTAGATAATTGTATGGTAATAAAAATATACATGTGTAAAAATTATATTGGTACATTTGTAATTTAAATACTTAATTACTTATAATTTAAGTAAAAAGATATTTGTTAATTAAATAATTATAAAATTTACGGTTGATGTTTGTAATTTATTAATGTTAAATAGTCTTGATCTATAGTAATACCACTGAATATATCCATACTCAGCATACGGTTGTTTCCGTGCGCAGGTTAGTAGAAGTCAAGTGTCCCGGCTCAGCATCCAGAACAATCCCGACTCCAACACAAACTTGGTGATGTATATTTTTCTTTTGGGTAAAGGTGGCATGTACATAGGTGTTGTTTAATCACTTGAATATGTATATTACTTTGAGTAGTGAAGGATGAATTATAAGATTTAGATGGTTAAATGAAATGGTAAGGAAAGTACATGATATTTTTGATACATGAACATTAAGTTGTTAAATGAATGAAGTTTATAATCAATTTTGAATGATGCTATGATAGTTATTAAGTTAAAATTATGTTAATGATATAAATATTAGTTATATGAATGTGAAACATTGGTGTTGGTGATTTTGGTTTGAATTTGCAGGAGGTTTAGGTAAAAATAAGCAGAAATGCTGTCGAAATTTTTTTATAAAAAAAAATTTGGAATACTCGAACAAGTCCCGTTCTACTTTTAATACGTGTTTGAACTTCGAGAGTCCAAGATAGGGACTTAATTATTATATTATACTATGAAAGTTATATTAATTGTAAATTATTCGTAAGTTGTCTGATATGTCCGGTAATACCTCATAACCTCATTCCGGCGACGGTTTGGGGTTAGGGGGTGTTACACGTTTTTAGTGTTTTTTTTTCTGACAGTGCACTGAAAGCGCATCTTAAATGTAGCGTTTTCACTCTAGCACTTTTAACTCCACACTTTTTCCCACTCACCCGTAAGATATCCTGGGGTTCCCAAGATGTATTTTCTGAAGATATCTCAAAGTTCAAAAATAATGCACTGAAAAATTTGATCAACCTCAACCTCTTGTATCAAAACTCAATTACATTAAAAAAATTACATACCAAGATTTAAATAAATCGAGTAGTTCGAGTTTCGATTATAAGCTGAATTAAATTTTACAATTCGAATAATTCAAATATGCAATTGATGTAAAAACGATGCTTCTAAATATCAAATTAAATAATTATTAACTTTACATCTCAACAAATTATAAAAAAAACTCAAAAAATATTTTAAAAAATCAAAACCATATAGAACACTAAATCCTAAATCTTAAATCTTAAAATCCACAAAACCCTAACTATACTTAAAGAAAAACAAAACTTGAACCCTAAAAAATAGATTAGAAGAAAAATACTTCCTGCTGGAAGTGTTTCTAAAAGCATCTTTTTGCGAATACACTGAAAACTCTTCAGTTGAAAGCGTCTTCCTGCAAATTAGTTGAAAATGTTAAGCGTTTTTGTTATTTTAGTCCAATCTCATAATTTTACAGAAAATCAATTTAATTTAATAATTATTTTAAAAAATCATGATTTTTAAGAAATTCACTCCTCAACTTTACTTGGTCATTAAATTAATGATTTTACCATAAAACTCAACACTGTTTACTAATTTATTTTGGTATACTTAAATGGAAAATAATAAAATATTTTGGTATATTTTAATAAAAAAACCGTAATTAGTTGATACTGATAGTTATTTGTAGTACAAATTAATTAATAAGGGTAGTTTGCTTGTCTGGATATGCCCATATAATATATAATCGGATTGCTGATATTTGCAGTGGTGCAAATATAACAGCTGGACCCCAATTTCCAGATAAACAAGTATTATTTTTTTATAATTTTTAAATATGTATTTAAACATTTAATAAATTATTATTTTAATATTATGCACGTTTGTTTTATCGTTCATGTTTAGATTCATGACTGTTTCTTTTAATAATATTGTTTGCAATGTTTAAATTTATATTCTCTCCTTATTAATATGTAAGATGCTTTATCATTACACTCAACCAATTAGTGATAATAAATTATTATTTTAATAATAAATTAAAATAATAATTATTGTTACGTTGATATACAATTGAAGATAAATACTTATCTTAAAAAATATTTTAATATTTTTTGATTTCATAATAATTTAAAAATACAATTTCGCAGCATAAAATTTAAATATTTTCCATTATTTTATGGAGACAATAATTGTATAAACAGTAAAAAGAAATCGTGTTTTCAAATAATTGGCCGATGGGATTCTATATTTTGTCTTTTCAAAGTAATAAAAAAAAATTGTATGGAGTCCTTAAGATTTTGAATATAATATTATTATGAAAAGGTTAACATGCAGCTCACATGTTAACGCAATTTCGTCTACTTGGCTCCATGAGTCTCTTATGACACTGCCAAATTGCTGGAATTGTTTATTAACGATATATATCTTGCACGTTCGTTCCACTTTTTAAATTGTTAATTGAAAAATAAAAACATGTGTGTAAGATTTGTCAACGATTGTGATCTGCAGATGAGTTTTTTTTTAGTAGATATAAATATAATACAATGACTGTCGAGGGTTGGTTTTGTTGGTTTTTAGTTTAATGAAAATGGTTGGGAGTTGTTTTTATGAGTTCTATTGGGTAATATGGATCTTGGTTCTTGGTAATAGGCTTGAATGTATTTTTTTTTCTTTTTTATGATTGGGAGTTATTTTTGGTAAAAGCTATATTTATGCTTCCGTTAAAAGAAAATGATGCCTAAACTCACACTTTTCCCTTTGGCTGGATTCTATTAATGCAAGGCTCTTTATCAATCGACTTAATTAGGTTAACTGAATATTTTTGTTAAACAACACTTATTGAACTTGAAACATCTTGTTTTGAATCGATGGACCACTTGGTAAGATGGATGTGGTTGTGCCTGTGCATGTTGCTTTACAACTTTTTTTAAGTTTTCTAGGAAAGGTCGACAATTGTCCAAGTGCCCAAAAAAGTTTGAAACAAAAGGATATTGGGTGGAGTCTGGATTCTTCTTTGGTGGTCTCCTTGTATTGTAACGTTGCCAATACACCATGCGGCCTGGGATATTATTGTCAACTAAATTGGTCACTTTTGTCTCTTTCATTTTCATTACAGAATTGAATGTAATTGCAAACTCCTTGCCTAGCATTTGTAGACACTTAATGTTGTAAAAAAGCTTACAGATTGTTCAAAAGTTTGAAATCAGAATTAGCATCAGTTGTAGGATTAAGCACAAATTATTTAAGGATAAATATGAAAATTATATGTAAATTTTGATTTTATGTAATTTTATGTATGAAATTTTCGTTTAATTCAATTTTCATAAATTATTTGAACAATTATCATTATACAACCATTTTACAATTACATACCACAAACACAAATGATTATATTTATGTAATATATAAATAAATTGATGTATTTATTTATTTAAATATATACTGTTGATCAGAATTAAAATATATACATCTAATCTACAATCAAAATTTTATATATAATTACACATTTATATATAAAATTAATCATTAAATTAAAATTCATATATAATTTTAATAATTAACCAAATTATTTATCATTCCACTAATAGTATTCAATTTTGTGCCAATAATGGAGTAAGCGAGGCTTTTTCTGAAATCAATATTGATAAAGGAAAAGACAAAGAATATCTATATTTTGGCCAAGCAAAAAATAATAGTACACTATTAATTGAGGAAGATGTTGTTTGTAAGCTCATTTAGGTCGGAAGGACGACTGATAGGCGTGTTTGATTTATTTATTTATTTTATGCTCAGCTACGTTAGTTAACAGTGTACACTGCACACCACTGTGATTAGTTTAATTTATAGTGATAAACTTTATTTGACTTGAAAAAGTAACAGTTTTGGTTGGTAGAGTGATTGTTTTGGTTTTGGTAATTTTCTACAAGGGTAGATGTGAACATAATTATTAGCTGTGGAAAGATAAAGCTGACTTTTTAAACTCTGATTTTAAGTATTTATTTTTATTGTATATTTTTAATATTTAAAATATGATTTTTATATCAAATTTTTAATTTTCAAAATTTTATATTATTTACTAATAAAGTGTTTAAAATTTATATTTAATGCATTATCGATATATAAGTCTCATGTATTATCAGTGAATAATAATAACAAGATATATTATCTACGGGCAAAATTAGAAATTTTTTTGGGGCTGGAATTAAATTATATATTTTTATAATAGTAAAAATGTAATTTTGTCATTTTAATAATCTATATCTTTATAATTTTTAGAGAGTTAAATCAAATTTTTATTATTTTTAGTGAGGCCAAAGTGCAATTTTACCATTACTAATTTAAACTTTTATAAATTATAAAGGGCATAAATATAAGATTTTCTGTCATCATTAAATAAAACAAAAAAAATTGTGAAGGACTTATAAATAAATATTAATAACTTTATTTAAGCAATCTAAATAATAGTTAATTATAAATAAATACTAAAATCCAATACCCTAACCCCTTAAGTTGAAGATCTTAAATCCGAGAGTTATTAATATTTATTTATAATAGTTACTATTAATGGAGTTATTAGTAATTATTTACAAGTCCTACATATTTTTTGTTTAATCTAATAATGATGTGTCATATTGTTATTCACTAGTGATGTATAAAACTTATGCACCAATGATACATAAAATATTATTCTTTTAATAAATTATAATATTGATTAATTTAAAATAACATATAAATTAAATTAATTTTTTATATATTTTTAAGTGTAACAAATATAGTGCAATTACAAATACAAACTCCAATGGCTTTTATTATTATTATTATTATTATTATTATTACAATAATACACTTATTAACTGTAACTACCATTTACAAGAACCTTATCTGGACATGATTTTTATGGGAATTGCGTAGAAAAAGTACTTAAATATATCAAGTAGGTATATAGAAAAGTGAAAGAGATATCAAGATTATATGAATGGGAACGTCTTTAACATATGGAGAATAAATCCGAATAAAAATTGAGAGTGTTGAAAAACACGTGGAAAAAAAAAATCAACCCTCTGTAATTAATCCAATGCATGTCATTTGCCAGTATCCTACCCAACTTGGAGCCCATCTCCATGTTGCTTCTGCCTATAAATTTGGCATCAAACCTCAATAGCAAAGCATCCCTAAGCTGAATTCCCCCTCCCCCAATCACACAACTTAGTGTTTTCTTTTTGTTTGCAGCGGAGCCATGGAAGTGACGCCAGGCAGAAAGCAGTTCTATAGCAATTATATGCTATTGAACCCTAAGAAAGCCTCTTTCTTTGATCTAACTGCCCTCTTGTTTTCTAAAAATTTAAAGAAGAGAAAATTTATAGAAACCAGTATCGAAACTGAGGACAGTTTCTGGTATAGACTTGTTATATTCCTCTCTACTCTGTTACAGAAGTTTCTGCTTTCCATAAAGACGCCAATGGCTTTGGCCGGCCAAACTTTTGAGGATATGCTCAACCTTTTCACTAACAATGGTGGCTTGTTTGGTCTCATTAAAAAGGTCATGACAGGTAAACACACTACATAGTCACCAACATATAAAGTACATTTACTTACATCTATTTCTTTGTTTAGGGTTTTTTTATTATTTTATGCATTACTGTTTTCGCTTATATTTACACCCAAAGATGAACAATTTGATATCTTAAGCATAACATAATAATGAAAAAATGGCTTCCAATATGTATATCTATATGTATATATCATTTCTATCTTCACCATTCGTATATCTTTAGCAGGACAAGAGCTCCTCCAAATTTCTAGTAAAATGGGATAATATTTAATTAAGTAGTCACTCTTCACTAAATAAAAATGAATTCTCCATTAATTTTATTACTTGAATATTATGATGAGAACATTAACTAAAAATATTATGATTAAAGGATGTAATTTAATAAAAAGATGCTGATCTAAATTTATTTTGACAAATGTTGCTATATTAATTATGGAATGAAATTTTATTCATTATATTTTAATTTAATGAGTATAAACAATATAAAAATAGAAATATATTGTTTTATTTATATGCAAATGAGTTTACGTTGTTTTTTTTAAAAAATAAAATGAAATTTGGTTTTATTTATATATTCTCTCAAATCCCATGAGGATAAAAAGGATTCTTGATATCACCACCATCATTTTTTTTTTGCTCAACATCATCATCACTATTATTACCATCATCATCATTTAGTTTTATATTTACAGTTTTAGTAATTGAATTTTGCTGAGAAAAAAAGGTTTAGTGATTGAGTTAATAAATACAAAAAAGTACTTGAGAATATGACTTACTTGAGTTAAATTATTACTGTAGCAATAAATATTTTCCAAAAGATATGAATAATTATAATTAATAATTGGTAAAAACATTATAATTTAAACTAAAGAAAAAGGAGTTTTGTTTTAATTTTATTTTTTACCTTTTGAAGATTAATCTAACCATAACTAGTTAACTTGACTCGTGATTTTGTGATATTGACCAAAAATAAATCTAGATCTATATATAAAATGATATTTTTTAACCGTAAGAATGTGATATTTTCGATCTTAGTTACCCTAGTTTCAATTTCGACATTTTTCTTACAAATCTAAGATAATATGAAAGAATCATCATTTCAATTTTTAAATAAAATTTTTGGGTTGAATTATCATTATTCCCCCGAAGACATAAGTATAGTGCATGCATGGAACTAAAGATAAGAAAATTAAGGAGGCTGACAAGCTGTTTTTTCCCCCGGGGGGGGGTGAAGGCCAGACTACCTTTTTTTGTTCATGCTGTATTAAATATTTCTGTCTTGTTCTGCTTATTTTATTTATTCTGTAACAAGACTAAAGTGAAATTTCATCTTTATTGTAGAAAGCTGAAAAAAAAATCTCTGCCGAAAGAAAACCAAACCAAACCAAAACCAAAAAACAACAAAACAGATTTAAGAAAAAAAACAAACTAATATAGAAACCGTTCATTTAAGAGACTTGTGTACATTTTCCTTTTTATTGTAATAATTAAAAAAAAGACATACAACGCTGAATTTTAATTATCTGTACGATGAACAGGGAAGGTGGTGATTCCAAGCAGAGAAGCAGCAACATATGTCTCTGCTGTTGGATATACGGACTTGAGAAAGGATTTAGACAAACAAATTATATACGGGAATTCTATGTATTATCCAGCGCTAGCTATTATGACTTGTAAAGCTGTTTATAATAATGCTGCTTACAACAAATCTATAATCGAAAACAATTGGGGGGTACGATAAATTTTTATTTTTTTTGGTTTTGTTTTTATTTCTATTGATAATCAAACATCATTTGATTCTTACATTGTTTGTTGTCTTTGTCTGCAGATGGAAGTCATCGGATTCTATAATTATTGGAACGGTATAAACAAATACGTACATTCGTTACTTCTTTTCGTTTAAAATTATCACTTTTAACAAATCGACGTTAACTGGATGCATTTGCTTTGACAGATTACCTGAGGCAACCGGATACCCAAGTGACGATGTTCCGAAACAAAACTTCGGAGCACGACACTATTGTTGTTTCCTTCCGAGGAACACAACCGTTTAGTGCCGACGATTGGTGTTCGGACGCCGATCTGTCTTGGTACGAATTCCCCAACATTGGGAAGATTCACAGTGGTTTCTTGAAAGCTTTGGGGATGCAGAAACTTGTGGGTTGGCCCAAGTTTGTGATTCCAGATCTTACTCGCAAAGCACCTTTGGCTTATTATGACATAAGGGATAGGTTGAAAGACCTTTTGAAGAACAGCCCTGAGGCGAAAGTTATAGTGACGGGCCACAGTTTGGGCGGCGCCTTGGCTGCTCTTTTCCCGGCGATTTTGTTTTACCACGACGAACAGTTGGTGCTTGAGAGAATGGAAGGCGTTTACACGTTCGGGCAGCCCAGAGTTGGTGACGAAGCCTTTGCCGGCTACATGGAGAAGAATTTGAACAAAAATGGGATCCAGTTTTACAGATATGTTTACTGTAATGATATAGTTCCTAGGGTTCCTTTCGACGGCATGTTCAAGCACTTTGGTACCTGCGTTTACTACAACAGTAAATATCAAGCAAAGGTAAAATTTTTTTTACAACATTATATAAAATTTAAAATAAAATAAAATACAAGATTTCGGAACCAAAATGTTTTAGATGAAGATATTGTCATTTTTTCTTTTATGTTCGAATAGATATTGTCAGGATCCTGTCATTCACTATACACATGTGCTTATTGACAGACACATGATACTATATGTCAGATAATTTAGAAATTAAAAAAAAAAAAACCAGATCTGCAAATTATATGGTTGATATAAAACTTGAAAATGGTTCCCTCGTTTCTCATCAAGAAATTAATTTTCCCAAGGGATGAAGACAATTATACGATATCCTCATTGGGTATGAGCAATGCATTTATTGTTTTATAAATATATCCCCTAACCTTTTTGGGAAATCCTATTTATTAAATGCAGATAGTGGAGGAAGTACCATACTTGAACTACTTCTCGCTGTTTGGATTCTTTCCGATGCATATGAACGCCATTTATGAGGTGATAAGAAGCTTCACAATGAAGGCTAAATATGGAGCAGATTATACAGATGGGTGGCTGATGTTTGGTGTGAGATTATTTGGATTGTTAATCCCTGGAGTTGCAAATCATTGTCCCCAAGACTATGTCAACTCCACTCGTCTTGGCAAACCCGATGATGTTTTATTCCTTCCTCTCCACACTAAAAAGGCACTTGGTTTTGAAGTCCCTTTGCTTGCTGCCTAATGCATCTTCCTCCATAATAAATATCTATCTGTGTAAACTTATCGGGCTTGGGATTTGGGAGTTCATGATGGATTTCCATTTCCATGATTTCTGGGAGAATAACTGGAAGGTATTCCAATACCACCAGGGTTGAATCTAGCCGTTGTGTTTACTTCCAAGTTTTATGTATTTTCATCTGTGTTTGTGATAATAAAATTGTACCTTAGTCCAATTTACATCCTTTTTTGTTTTCTTTTTACAGACTCATGACAATATATATTTTTAATGGAGTATTGAATGCAAATTCAAATTATAAATATTTGTATCCAAATTAATAATTGGACGACCAAGATTCTACTTTTGGGTTCATAATCATGTTGGGATTAATTACAGCATTAGGAACTGTAAATATGGGAGTGCAGCTTGAAAAGATTGATGAAATGGGGTCATCCCTTTTTAAAAGTTTGCATTTCATTCACATTTTTAAATCTGTTTGGACACAACCTTATATTTTTTGCAGGAAAATTTCAATAAATAATATGTTTGGTTTCTCACCAATCTGGTTGTCTATTCAGAGTGGGAACCAATAATGGCATGCGAAGAAGATAGGAGCTATGATTGACTATAGCGTCTGACATTTAATTAAAAGGTTCCTTATCTCTCGTAAAGATAGCGTTTCTCGTGGAGCATGAGTATCCCACTTGATCTTCTGTTGAATTTTCAGGAAGGTAATGTTTTTAAAACTACAGCTCTAATCATTGGCTTTTAGTTTAATTAGTGTGATCGATTGTTTAATTTAAAATAATTATTATTAAAAAACCACTTTAAATAAAATCTGGATCTCTCAAATGTTTAGTTTAGAAATATTGTTAAATGTTAAGCTCAAGCTCATAACCATAAAGAATAAAAAAAACCAAACCATAATCTTATCATTTTCTACTATTACAGCATCCCATCTTCCCTAGCTCCCTTTTCTGATTTTTCAATCTTTCATCATACTCTCTTTCTTCTTCTTTTTTTCCACAAATAAGTGTTATCTCAACTCATATCTAAATTAGACAGCCAAGTCTTCAATACATAACAATATTAGACATGTGATTCTTCAACTCGTATGCTCGGGCATTAATGATTGGTTGAAAGTTATCTTCCTCAGAGTTTTTGCCTCGAAAAGTCCTCCGAAATGGGGGATAAAACGTTTTGTAAACATTACTATCCTCATCGTAGTGGGTCTTGATTCCTAAAGTGCTTTGTATGGAGGAAATCAACGAACTATTAAAAAAGTCAAGGTGATTCGAGATGGTATCAATAACGATCTAAGTTGAGCCTCTGCCAACAAGTCCAATCTCCTTAGCTTTTTCAAACACATGGATTATTATTGGTAATGATGATTGAAGAACAATGTAAACCCCAGATTGAATTGAGTTGCTTCATCAACTCATTTTGGACAATTTTATTTAGATTAGAAAGTAAAGAAAATGGTGAAAGGATCAATCATTCGATCTCCGAACCGACATCTTTAAGAACCTATGATAAAAGAGCTAACTTCCCAGAATCACCCCAAAGGCCTCACCTTCTTAAATTACAACTACTCTTTTCCAGTTAAATAATGAAGTAATGGTAGCTGCAATGCATTTCATTTGTTCAAAATCACCATTGATCATTGTTACCAAGAAATATCAATTTCCTTATTGGGTTTTCTGAATTTTGTTCTAGAAAAATTAAGTTCGAAAATATAATATTATTTATGTATATTTTGACAAAATATTTTATAGGTTTTTGTACAACTATTTTAAGGGGTAAACTATTCTACCAATCACCTAATTATTAGTGTTTTTGTTTTGGCCATCAAACTATAAAATTTTTAATTTCATTATTAACATTTTTGATTGTTTTTGTTTTAATCACTTTCTATTAAATGAATAATAGAAATGCTGAGGTGGCTTTTTTTGTTCTAACAGGTATAATAACATATTTAAAAATTTTTAATTTCATTATTAACATTTTCGATTGTTTTTGTTTTAATCACTTTCCATTAAATGAATAATAGAAATGATGAGGTGGCTTTTTTTGTTCTAACAGGTATAATAATATATTTAGTCCTCAATACTTATACATTCTATCAACTTGATTCTAATTCTAAATAATTGAATAAATTTAATCCTCCATATTCATAAATTCTATCAATTTGATACTCAAACACATACAATTAAATATAAATATAATTAAATTGATTATTATGAAAACATAGAAAATATTATATATATATATTAGGTTTGGTTTGTATCCAAATTATAATTGGGTTGGATGAATCAATTATTAACAAGGGCTATAATTGTTGAAATTATAAAAGTATATAATTGATTCATTTGTCGGCTTTCTAAAGAAACCAAAGCCTAAGATTCCACTATGTTATACGACTTTTGATTTAGAAAGTGAAATTTCGAATTAATCCATATACCCATTCTTTAAAAAATAATTATCTTACTGATTCTTTTAAAAGGAGTATCAATGACTAAGTACAATCAAATACTTAAAAGCATGGGTGAGGTGGAAGGCTTTAGAAAATGATATCTTTCACTTTCAGATGCTTAAATGTGGTAGTGGAGATCATTGTCATTTAAGGAATATTGCTACAACTATCCACTGGACTGCCTATTTAGTGATTTATAAGGAGGAGTGAAAAAAAATCATTTTTATTGATATCAAATTCAGCAATTCCCATCCAGAAACTAGAATCATATAAACTGCCTAAAAATCCAACTAAAATTCTATGTTTTATCTTCTTCTTTTGATCAACTTTTCCATTCATTTTCATTTTAGGCAGTAGACTGTTTTTTTTATCAAAAAAATTATTTAAGTAAAGGGAGATTATTCTAATCCAAGATGTTAAGAACCCAATGGAAGATTGAAAATAATACAGTAAATGAAAACATAAACTTAATATTTATTAAAATACTAAGGAAAACTCAATCAACTAAACCAAACGTATTAAAAGATTTTCTTTTTCTCACTCACAATCATAATATTTGCCTCTTCAAACCCCAACTCATTACTTAGACCAGCCCGCACCACATTGCAGTCATTCTTCAGAGGCCGAGTTTTCGGCCTTTACCTCATCCAGTCCAAAGCAACGTTGCCTGCCACCACTGCACCATCTTATATATTCAATCAATTTTGCTTTATTAAGGACATATATACATATAATTTTAAAACGCTTCAATCATAAAATATTTTACCAAAAAACAAACATGCAGCTTATAGTTTAGCTAAGGTGATTTTATTATATGCAAACCCTTTTATTTATGTTATTGTTTCCATTTGTCTTATAAGTATTTTGAATAATGATTTTTTTTTTGGGTTTATTCATGAAAATTGACGAACCTAAAAATGGGTGTCTAAGATAAATCTATCAACGTAAGTCGTAAGATTAATTTTGTCCCATTTGATAGCTTCATATTAATGAGATGCCTTTATTTAAAAAAAAAAAATCCTCCAACTTCTTCTAACATTTTGGTGATTTATTGGATTACATTTGTTGTATAAACTATTTTGTTCTCTTGGAACCTTTCAGATTTTTTAATGAAATATATTATTACTTGGAAAAAAAATAATTTTTAAAAATAGCATCCGTCCTATAGGATCATATCAATTGATTTCCGGTATAATATGAAGGAATGTGTTTAATTATTTTTATATATATTTAATAAACAATAATTACTTTTTATTTATATATAAATAAACACGCATCACATAATTATTTGTTTATTGATTGATTAAGTTTTAATTCAATTGATATAAATGATGTTATAATAATATGAAAAACATGGACTCTAATGGTAAAACCCTCCACTCTAATGATTGGGATAACAGCAATGGATGTCAAAGGTGGGAGAGGAAGACGTAGACAGACAAGTGCATGGATATTTGGAGTAGAGCTGTATTAATATACAGAAAAAAATGACGATTAATAATATTGTTGATAGCGGAGACAAAGACGGGTGTCAGGAAGGGGTTAATTGGATGGAGGAACATGGGGTTTGGAAGCAATCCAGGGCCAGTGCGTTTGAAAGTTCAAGGTAAAAACGGGCTGCTGTTGAACATACCTCCATCATAGCTCTCTGCAGAACACCTCCATTGAGGTGATATCTATCAGCCGATGAGATTTTAAGTAAAAATTCGATTGATCGGTAGATATCAAAATTTTCTTTTTTCTTTTTTGAATTTTTAATAATTTATTTTATCAAAGTTTGTGGAAAACTAGAGAAGGAAATAGAGTTTGAAAGCGGTCAGCAGTGAGGAGGGAATTACGAAATAGTTGTTGAATCTTGAAGCTGTTTGGGAAAGGATAGTAGGGTGTGGAATCATGAAGGTGCTTTGTTTTAGGATTGGATTTAGTCCATCTGTTGATTGTTACTTCAACTCACCAGAACCTAAGAATCTCTCCTGGGTTAAGCAAATATATGTATATAGTATTCGTCGGAATCTTCATCGTTGAATTTCCAAGTAATTCCCTAACAATATTCCATTCACTGCTTCAACTAAATGCTTAATTATTAATTAAACCAGATAATCAAATAGCCTTAGAGATAATACGTTGTTGCAAAATTGCTGGATTACGAAGCTAGGGATATATACCTATACAAATCGTGTCTACAAAGTCTACATTAACCGAAGATAAACAATTTAATTAACACAAATGCGTTGTAATTATAGTAATTAAAACAAATAAAACCAACTCTCGAATACATTTCCTTCGAACCAATAAGCCCATGGCTTCTCAGTCTCATAATTTTTCCGGAAATTATTTAGTGTTGAGGCCAAACGAAGTGAGTGTTCTCTATCTTTTCCGCCTCCTATGGGACCATGAACTTGAAAAGAAAGCCTTTGTGGAGTGCCCACCGGAGAAATTCCAGGAAAATATCCGCCGGAAATGGCTTATTTTCATGTCTCTATCGTCCCAAAAGATGCTTCTCCATGCAGCAAAGCCCCTGAGATGGATCGGCGAAAAGCTGGAAATGTGGGTGAACTTGGTCTCATTGAACGACAACGTTTTCGTGCTTTTCTTCAATCTTTTGCGAGGTTGTAATTAACCCACTTTGACAGAAAAATTGCTGTAAATAAAAACAGAGAATGTGCATGGATTGATGATTAGGTTGACTACAGGTAAGGTGAAAATGGTGGATCGAGAATCGGAAGCTTTCGTGTCCTTCATTGGAAGCCTAGATAGGCGAGTTGAATTAGACCAGAATATCAAACCTGGAGATTGCAGATACTTTGGAGCATTGGCGGCTATGGCGGCTAAAATTTCTTACGAGAATCAAGCTTTTGTTGAAAGAATTGTTAGAGATTACTGGAAGGTAATTTCTTTAAAAATTTAATCCTTAGTTTTTTTCATTTCATTGGCCAAGTTTATTTTTTTCTTTTTCTGAAAACTCTTTTACGCTGCATGCAATAAGTTAATGCATATATATTCTTTTCTTTGTGTTAAAAATTAAGTGAAGGATGGATAATAAATAGAAGTGAGGAAGATTTTGGTATTGTTGGTAAAAATTGATTTCTCGAATTTGGAAGGTCGGGCAAGTTTCATTGTTTATAATTGTGATGTGTATTTCTCTATTTTACGTATATAGTCCGGCTTTTGTTTGATTTTTCATCTATTGTGTATAATTATATTTGATAGATTATAGATCGTAGTTAGTCGAAAGTACATTGATACTTACTTTATGTAGTCTTTTTTTTTAAAAAAACCTATGTTGTAGTTAATCAGGATATATATGTTAATACATATCTTTTGCTTTCGGAAAGATCAAATGTTAGTCAATATAAATTATTTAAAAAATTACACATTTTTAAAATTAATTGAACCTACAAAATACAAAAATAACGTTTTTTTTTTTAAATTTGTAGTCAAACAATTGATGACAAGTCTTTTTACACTTTTCCATTAAAAAAAATTTATCCAATTTATTGAATATTGAATAATATGAAGAGGCTACAAATTGGTGCAGATGGAATTTATTGGGTACTACAGCTTCTGGAATGGTAAGAAAAAATCCAATAGTTCACAAATATCTCACTCAGTTTTTTTCAAGTATTTATATTTGTAAGATTATGAATTCTATATCTATATTTTAAAAATAAATAAATAAAGGATCGGATCCACATAATTCTTTTATTATTTACAAAATTAAACGTCGAAGCATGGAATTCCTTTAGCAGATTATCAAAAGAAGAGCAACACACAAGCCTTTATGGTTCACGATAAAACAACAGATATGATAATCGTAGCCTTCAGAGGAACCGAACCCTTCAATGCTGATGATTGGAGCACCGATTTAGACCTCTCCTGGTACGAACTGGACGAGATGGGAAAGATCCATGGTGGATTCATGAAAGCTTTGGGGTTAGTCATGGAAAAAGGTTGGCCACCTCACATCGACGACGACCGCCGCCCACCGGCTTACTACACCATACGGGAGAAGCTGAAACAAAAACTGAATCCAAACAACGAAGCGAGATTCATGGTGGCTGGTCACAGTCTGGGTGGGGCTTTATCGATATTGTTCGCGGCTGTTTTGGCGTTGCATAAAGAAACGTGGCTGTTGAATAGAATGGAAGGGGTGTATACGTTTGGGCAGCCGAGGGTCGGTGACAAGAAGTTCAAAGAGTTCATGGAATTACAGTTGAGGAAGCATGGGATTAGGTATCTGAGATATGTTTACTGCAATGATGTGGTCCCTAGAACACCTACTGATGATTTGACCTTTTTGTATAAGCACTTTGGGACATGCCTTTACTTCAATAGCTGCTACAAAGGGAAGGTGAGAGTCCCAAAAACCTTTAACACATTGGATTATTGTTTCGGTTTGGTTAGTTTTCTGGAATAATGAAATCTGATTTTGTGGAGCAGGTACTTGAGGAACAGCCCCACAAGAATTACATCTCACTGTATGCATGGATACCCAGATTCTTGAATTCGGGATGGGAACTTGTAAGGGGGTTCATTCTGCCATTGATAAAGGGTCCAGAATATAAAGAAACTTGGTCGCTTATTGTGCTTAGATTATGGGGACTCGGTTTCCCAGGCTTATCTGCTCATAATCCCCATGAATATGTTAATGCAACTCGATTGATTTCTCGTCGGATATATCACCAACTTCAACATCATCACCCCCATCCATGGAAAACCATCAATGGAAGCCTAAAATAAGAGACCTTTTTAACACCCATTTTAGCTAATGAATTAGAGATGCTGTATTTCATTTTTATTCTTCAGAACAAATGGAAATGATCATTTTAATTAGAGACTTTGGGCCATTGTTTGAAGATTACTGCTGTTATTATAAAGATTCATTAATAGAATTAAAGAAGTAATACACGTAATGATTTGCAAAAAATGATGAATTCATTTTGGTGGAGCTCCAAAGCTGATGGAAGACAGAAAACTCATTGGATGTCTTGGGATTGTCTTTGTGTTCCTAAGAAATTGGAAGGGATGGGGTTCAAGTCTTCACTGGTTCAACTTAGCGATGCTTGCAAAACAGGGTTGGAGGTTCTTGTCGAATCCTATTTCTCTTCCATCACAAATCTTCAAAACCAAATATTATTCTTATTAGTGAACTGACTACGCTCAGTAAATGACTGTTAACAGTTTGTTAGCAGTTAGGTTTCAGCTTGGTCGGCGTTAATCAGTTTGCTATATAAACACAGTCCATCTTCTATTGTAACTAAGAGTTTTAAGCTGAAATAATAAAATTTCATCATCTTCTTTCTTTAGTTTATTGTTTTTGTATATCCTTAAGATTCTTGATTTGTGTTCATGGTATCAAAGCTATTGCGTAATAGCTTTTCGAGTCCTGTTGAGAATTATTTATATTGACTGAACTAGTGCTGTAAGGTTGTACAATTTTGCTGGCGTTTCTATTGGTATTCAGGGTTCTAGTGTAATGGCTGTTGTGACATACAAAAGTCAAAACAATGCACATCCTGTAAATCAACATGATCGTGGTGACCCTATCAATGAGGAGCTTGAATGGACAGCCTAGGTACAGGGATGTCTTCTTAGAATGTTAATGAGTCTCCTTCATTCCATTCTTGGTCTTCTTTATCTTCTTTAATTTTCATCAACCCATCAGTTTCCAAAGCATGAGATTGTCAAGTTGACTGAGAATAATGGCATTGTTTGGAAACATCAAGTTACATTGATAGTGAGGGGTATGCGTTAAGTGGTTTTGTTTTAGACACTATAGAAACTCCTCCTCAGTATGTCAAAAAGAAGGACAGTCAAGCAATTGAGAACACACAGTTTGTTGGTTTTAGACAACAGAATACGCTACTTGCATCGTGGTTATTATCAACTGTTAATGATGATATCGTACCTCATTTGATTGGTACAAATACTGCTCTTGCTGTATGGAATGCTATAAGTAGGATGTTTGCTACTCGTTTTTGCACTAAGATATCAGATATAGTATTTAAATGCAGTTAAGAAAATAAAGGAATTCATCAATCAATAATTCGAAACACGTCCCCGCTAAACAAATGGAAGCCACTCAAAAGTTTATCTCAAAATGTCATCAATAATGACAGATAAAAGAAATAAAGAATATTTAAACCATGCATGCATCTTACGCTTTCAATTAAAATTTTTAATATAACAAATGATTAATTAAATGTTTATAACCATGCATGGTCTTTCTTGTGATGTACAAATGATTCTATGCATGATACAAGCTAGATGTATAATATATTATTAAAAGATATTATGTGCTAAGCTTCTGGTGCTCTAGTGATTAGATACATATCACTATTATTATTTATTTTATTAATTTCTTCTTGTTCACAATTCACGTGAGGTTGAATTCTCACAAAATTAAAGTCACTCACCCGACTTTCAATAGTTATCAATATTATTAGGGTGGTACGTTTTCATCGTTCATTTGTTAACCTTCATTATCATAAAATTAATAATTGAATTATAAATAAAATATTATTTATTTATTTATTTATTTTAACTATAGATAATTTTTTAAAAATATCAGAAAATTCAAAAAAATTGAAATTTATAACTTATTTTCAAAAATTAAAAAAAGGTTATTTAAAATTTTATAATTATACTAAAAAAAATTATAAAATTCTAAAAAATCTAATCCAATTCATAACAACCTTTACAATTACTATTATATTAAAAAAACCTTACTTTAAAAACCTCACCACATTAAATCTAATTCAATTATATGGTTGAATCAAGAATATATGTAATTAAAAGTTGAAAACTTAATTTAATAAAAAACGAATGGTATGAATTTTAAGAGGACTAAATTTATAAAAAAATAAAAGTAGCGTAGAGTAATGTCGAAACTATTTTTTTCGTTTTTTTTTCGATTTAAAAATGATGGATCGACTTTTTGGAAAGCGAAAATGGAGTCGCCACCAATCTTTTCTTGTTTAGGTGTGATCGGATCACCTAGAAATTTGGGTTGTTTTAATAAAACATTTTGGTTTACTAAAACAATGATTTTGGTCTACGAAAATATGAGAAAATAGGCTCGGGAGTCGGTTACGTATGAGGAAGGATTAGCACCCTCATTACGCCCAAAATTGGTACCAAATCGATTAAATACTGTCCTTTTGTCTAAAATTAAAAATGTTTTTTAAATGTGGTTCTTGTTAATAACATTTGAATAACCCGAGTCCTTTGCCAAAAATCTTCTTGTTTCGACGTTCGAAAATTTATAATTCGAAAATAACAAAAGGATGTCCAACTATTTGGTCCAACGAAAAATCGATACCCAGCTCAGTAGGGGCACGATTCCTCGAATTTCCAAATATTGACCATTGCCTCACCTTGGAAGATATGAGTGAAATTCCGAAGTGACATTCGATTATTTTGAACAAACGGGAGATTGCAACCCAACACGATAGGGCACTATTCCCCGAATTGCCAAACATCGAACATTTCTTTCATTTTAAAGAGTTTTTAGAAAATGTGAGTGAAATTCCAAAGGGATCTTCGATTGTTTTGAACAAATGAAAAAGCGCAACCCAGCACGATAGGACACAACATTTCAAATCCTCGATACGAGATCATTTTATAATTTCCAAAACTCATGCTTTTGAAATTTCAAAAGGATATTTAGTTATTTAGGTTAAACAAGAAAAATTGAAACCCAATAAGTTAGGGTACTATTTTCTTGAATTTCCTAAATTCGAAATATTGCCTTATTTTTAATTTGAAAAAAACATGGACGAAATCTCGAGAGAATATTTATTTGGTCAAACAGAAAATTGAAACCCAACACGTTAGGGTACAATTTCTCGAATTACCAAACACAAAATATTACCTCGCTTTGAAATTTTATTTTTTTATTTTTTTTAAAAGGGAGTGATTATGGAAACAAACTTGCAACGTATTTATTCGATTCATTTGAAGCAAAGAAAAAGAAATGAATAATTTCAGGCAAATAGGTTGATTTCAAGCAAATAGGTTGGCAATCTCAATCATAATATAATACATGGGGATGCAAAACAAAGTAACAAATATGGAAAACATATATCAATAATATGTTATACAATTTTTTGAAAAGTACAAACACGAAAATTGAAACATGCCCAATGATAATAATCTTACCACATATACTATTTATCGTTTCTAACTAATGGTTAAATAAAAATCTATTTTAAGAAAAATATTTTAAAAGGTAATAAAAAATGTTAAAACAAATAAACTTGGAATGAACAATTTAAAAGTGACTAAATTATATATATACACACACACATAAACAGATAATACATGCAAAAAATTTACAATAGATCGTAAAATAAATAAAAAATAAAAATAAATAATGCATAAAGTATATAAAGTTTAACATATAAATGAGCTTCAAAATAAGTATTATAAGAGGAAATTTAAAGTTAGTGTTATGCAAAATAATTTAAAAATCAAGATTCAAAAAATGTATATATGTATATAATATATATTATGTGCATAGCAATAGTAATGTGTACCTATATAAAATTTTAAAACGAATAATGTACATATTAACAAGTTGTAACATAGATGAATTATATAAATGCAACCATGTAAGAATATACAAAAGAATATAAGAATGACATACTATATAATATAAATCAATAATTATACAAAATAATTTGAAACAAGATTTACTTACCAACAATTAACAAGATACATAAAGCATAAAACTTAATATAAACATTGTATATAAAAAAAATAGTAATATAGGCAAGTGTTTGAAATAAACAAAGTATAATTTAAAATTGGGGAATAAATGGTATACATAAATAGATTTAAAGGGAAAAATATATGTTTGCAAGGGAATTCAAATAAGTAATTCAATTAAATTATGTATATATATATAAAATAAAGAAAATAAAATAAAATAACAAAAATTAAAAATGAACAAAAAGAATACAAGAAATTAAAATCAACCTTTTTTTGCTTTGGATTTTTGATCTTTATGTGAAAATACAATGTTTTTTTTATCCCTCATTCTCCTTTACATTTGATTTTTTAATGGCTTTTATAGCCTTGTTACAATATTTTTTTATTATTTACTATCTTTTCTTTTTACAAGTGGTAGACAAAAGAGGACTAGAGCGGCGCTTAAGGCGGCACATAGGGTGAAGAGGTTAGGTTTTTTTTCTTTTTTTTCTTTTTCTTCATTTTTTTTATTTTTTTATTTTTTATTTTGGGTTGTATTTGGGCTTGGGGTATTTTGGGTTTTAGTTGACTTTTGGTATTTGGGCTGTGATTTTATTGGGCCCCGGGCAAAATTTGGGTCTTACAGCTGCCCTTCTTTGCTCATTGTTGTGTTAACAGGAATAGAGCAAAGACTATAAAAAGACCAATTTTGCCCGGGCTCACATAGTCTTGAGTTCTTGATCATTGAACTTCTTTAAATGGCCTCTTGACGGCTTCAATTTGCTTCACTGCAACTCAGGAATGCGATATCTGCTATCTTTGATCTGCTTCCCGTCTAATACAGAGACGCCAAATCCGTTATCTTCGATCTACTCTCCGCCGCTACAGAGACGCCAAATCTGTTATCTTCAATCTGCTCTCAGTCGCCACGGAGACGCCAAATCTGTTATCTTCGATCTGCTCTCCGCCGCTACAGAGACGCCAAATCTGTTATCTTCGATCTGCTCTCTGCCGCTACAGAGATGCCAAATCATCTTCGATCTGCTCTTCGCCGCTACAGAGATGCCAAATCTGTTATCTTTGATCTGCTCTCCGCTGCTACAGAGACGCCAAATCTGTTATCTTCGATCTGCTCTCCGCCGCTACAGAGACGCCAAATCTATTATCTTCGATCTGCTCTCCGCCCCTACAGAGATGCCAAATCATCTTCGATCTGCTCTCCGCCGCTACAGAGACGCCAAATCTGTTATCTTCGATCTGCTCTTCGCCGCTACAGAGACGCCAAATCTGTTATCTTTGATCTGCTCTCCGCCGCTACAGAGACGCCAAATCATCTTGGATTTGCTTCAACGTAAACACGTGAAAGCCAAATCAGCTATGTCTTCGATCTACTCCCCGCCTGATACAGAGATGCCAAATCATCTTGGATCTACTTCAACGTAAACACGTGAAAGCCAAATCAGCTATGTCTTCGATCTGCTCCCTGCCTGATACAGAAATGCCAAATCATCTTGAAAATCTTCAGCTTGTTGCCCCACTGCTTAGGGGGTTAAGACTTGTGAATTCACTGATTCTACTGCACTGTCCTCTGAGGAACATGATCTGTAAAATCAGTTTCATGTATCCATGCTTATGCCAAATAATTAGGATGCTATGATTGAAATGAATCAAATGCTCCTAACTAAATGTGATGCTTTATGTCAAATAATTAGGATGTTATGAAATAAATCAAATGTTCCTAACTAAATGAATGGTTATGAATGTAGAAATGTTATGAGAGTGATTCCTTTTTAAACGCTTAAAGTATCATTGCTCATAGTTCATGCGGGTTCCCTCATTGATGTACTATCGCGTCTTCTTGCTTAGTTGTTATCTCTGACAGAAAATTTGAAGAAATACTCATAATTTGGACTACTTTTTTCCCAATGTTTTCCACTTTTGAGTCTGGTTAGTTCTGACTAGTGGCCCTGTTTCAGGTCCTTGTACTATTTAGAGACTTTCCAGAGTAATATGCGTAACTTCTTTTGTGTGAATATGATAAGTCCAAAAATCATGATTTCAAAAAAAATGCTCGAAAGAGATTATCATAATGGACAAATGGAATTTTATTAAGTAAAATTTGATGTGAATATATAGGATAACAAATCTGATAAGGTGCAAAAAGGTGCCCCAGATATCGCAGCACGAGCTTCACTATTTTAATTTTTCGAAGACTCTTTCGAGCTAAATGTGTGTTCAAGAGATCCCCCGTATTTTGTTGATGCCCCAAGATGTACTGTTCTTCCTCTTTGAGGACAAGACTACCACATGCCCCACATTTAAAAATTTAGCTACCCGATTTTGGGTTTTCAACTCAAAAACCCCTTTGGTCTCAAAGTGCCCTTTTGCGGGTTTTCACCTTGGCCTTTCCATCTTTTTTTCTTTTTTTTTTTTGGTCTCAAAGCGTCCTTTGCGGGTTTTTACCTCGACCTTTCCTTTTTTAGGTAAAATACTTCTTGACGGCATCCGAATTTATGGGATGGGGCAGGTTTTTACCATCCATCTCGGCTAGAATTAATATTCCTCCGGAGAAAGCTTTCTTCACCATGTAAGGCCCCTCCCAATTAAGCATTCATTTTCCTCGAAAATCTTTCTGTATGGGAAGAATCTTTTTCAAAACCAGGTCTCCCTCGTGGAATTCTCTAGGGCGAACCTTTTTGTCATAAGACCGCATCATTCGTTTTTGGTACATCTGACCATGACGGATAGCTCTTAGCCTCTTTTCCTCAATCAAGTTCAATTGATCGTATCGAGACTGGATCCATTCTGCTTTGTCCAACTTTAACTCCGACAGCACTCGAAGGGATGGGATCTCGACTTCGATTGGCAAAACTGCTTCCATTCTGTAAACTAACGAGAAAGGCGTTGCCCAAGTTGAGGTTCTGACTGATGTTCGATAAGCAAAGAGGGCAAATGGTAACTTCTCATGCCAATCTTTGTAGGTATCAGTCATCTTCCCTATGATCTTCTTAATGTTTTTATTGGTCGCTTCCACTGCCCCATTCATTTTCGGGCGATACGGTGACGAATTGTGGTGTTTGATCTTGAATTAACTGCAGACTTCCACTATCATACTATTGTTCAAGTTTAAGGCATTGTCAGATATAATCCTCTCCGGCATTCCGTATCGACATATGATCTCATTTTTCAAAAATTTACTCACTGTCGACTTTGTCACGTTGGCATATGAAACGACTTCTACCCATTTGGTGGAGTAGTCAATAACCACAAAGATGAACTGATGCCCATTGGAAGCCTTAGGTGATATCGGTCCAATCACGTCCATACCCCACATAGAGAAAGGCCATGGGGAGACCATGACATGCGGCGGTGAATGAGGTACATGAATTTTGTCTTCGTAGATTTGGCATTTATGACACCTCTTGGCGTAATTGATACAGTCTCCTTCCATAGTGGACCAATAATACCCGAATCTCATAATTTGCCTGGCCATTGTAAAGCCATTAGCGTGTGTCCCGCAGATGCCTTCATGGACTTCTTCCAAGATTCTCTTAGCCTCTACAGCATCTACGCATCTTAATAGCACTTGATCCTTTCTTCTTTTGTATAGGATCTCTCCATTTAAGACGTAGTCGATGGCCAATCTTCTCAGCGTCCTTTTGTCATTCTCGCTTGCCTGGTCCGGGTACTCTCGATTCTTCACATATTGTAATATATTGTGATACCAAGGGTGATCATCTTTTTCCTCATCCTCCTCAATACTGTAACAGTGGGCCGGAGTTTCATAAATGCTCATCCGGATGGGTTTGACATCTTCTTGTTTGTTCACCTTGATCATGGAAGCTAAGGTGGCTAAAGCATCGGCTATCTGATTTTCATCTCGTGGCAGGTAACAGAAGGTAATGTCATCAAACTCTTTGACCAATTCAAGGATCAATTTTCGATAGTCGATTAACTTGGGGTCTCTGGTCTCCCATTCTCCCTTGAGTTGATAAATCACTAGCACAGAATCCCCATACACCTCTAGCACTTTAATCTTGCATTCTATGGCTGTACGGATACCCATGATGCACGCTTCGTATTCCGCCATGTTATTCATACAATCAAAATCCAATTTACTAGTGAATGGATAATGATTTCCTCTTGGGGATACCAAGACTGCCCCGATTCTATTACCCACAGCATTTGATGCCCCATCAAAGTTTAGTTTCCAAGGAAGCTCTTCCGGGTCATCTTCTTCAGTGGTAGCAACACACATTAGGTCTTCATTCGGGAAGTCAAAGTTCAAAGGCTCGTAGTCTTCCAAGGCTCTACCGGCCAGAAAATCTGCTATTGCACTTCCTTTTACTGCTTTCTAGTTCACACAGACTATGTTGAATTCAGAAAGTAGAATCTACCATCGGGCCATCCTTCCATTCAAAGCTGTTGACTCCATCATATACTTCAAGGGGTCCAATTTTGAGATAAGCCAAGAGGTGTGATATAACATATACTGCCTCAGTCTTCGGGTTGTCCAAATTAGGGCACAACACAACTTCTCTATCAGCGGGTACCTTGCCTCACATTCCGTGAACTTTTTACTGAGATAGTAAATAGCTTTTTCTTTCCTCCCCGACTCGTCATGCTGACCCAATACGCATCCCATGGAGTTCTCGAATACTGCCAAATACAGTATCAACGGCTTATCGGGGTTAGGTGGCATCAGCACCGGGGTATTAGATAAATACTGTTTGACCTTGTCGAAAGCCCTTTGGCATTCTTCATCCCATTCACCTGGGTTATGTTTCTTGAGGAAGCGAAAGACATGGTCACATTTCTCGGTCAGTTGTGAAATGAACCGAGCAATGTAATTTAATCTTCCTAGAAAGCCTCGAACTTCTTTCTGAGTGGGCGATGGGGATAGCTCTTGTATGGCTTTAACTTTGTCTGGATCAATCTCGATCCCTTTCTCACTAACTACGAATTCAAGCAACTTTCTAGACTTGGCTCCAAAGGTACATTTGGCGGGGTTGAGTTTTAGCTGAAACTTTGTAACACTCCTAACCCGTATCTGTCGCCGGAATGGGGTTACGAAGTATTTACTAACATAACTCAACTCGAAATAATATTCCTTACATTTCATACTTTGTGACTCAATCTCATGACAAAACTTATCTTTTATAACTTAGACAAAATCAAACAGGTATTAGCAACTAACAAAAACTTACGCATGTGATAAAATATACCATTTCATGAATAGATACATTTACTGTAACACCATATACTTTCCTTATTCATACATAGCCGAAACACATCATTTATCATCATTAAATTTAATCAAAACAACTAAATATGTATTAAACTTATAATAACCCTATCATACGATTTGATCCAGACAATCCAAAATACTATCTCAAATTATATTTTATAATCATATAGAGAATACCAATTTACAATCAATCACTTATATATATATACTACATATAACTTCCATTCAAACACATGATATGATAATCTGAAAGAACTTAAACATTGTCTAAAACGTATAACACCAATCATATATACCATCCATTAATAACATATAGCATTATATCCAAAACGAATTAAACCATGACTACACATAACCAAATTCAAACTTAGTAGTTAAGCCATATTCGCATGGCTGAAGTTTTACATATTAAAGTTCAAACAAAAAGAAATACATATTTTCCTGTACATGCCATAAAGTTAACTTAAGATTAACTAAAAAGGGTACCAAAACGTTGCATGTAGGTGTGATGACTTCGACGATGGTTTCAAGTATGCAAAATGGATCGAAGGAAAATCTAAATAAGAGACAAGTAAAAACACCAAATGAGTTTTCAACTCAGTAGTCGTAAGCAATAAAATGCAATAATTGACTCAGAGAGTGTCGAATAGAACTAAAAAGGTTCATATATTACCTAGACCATTAATTCAATACTAGTCAACTACTACTATTAAATCAAAATATTACATAATAGATTTCGCACATGTAGGGCTCAATTAAGGAATTTTGCAACCATAGTACCATGCTAACCCGTACACAAAGTGTCTTAGTAATCCACACGCGAATCTACGATTCAACTCCGCACACATAGTGCCAAATAATTACGCACACATAGTGCCATACATATACGTACACATAGTGCCATACAAATATGCACACATAGTGCCATACAAATACGCACACATAGTGCCACTCAAATCCGCATATCTAGTAACCAAAGTCATTTCGTTATAAATAAATGATTGATTTAATTAACTAAATATAACCAGCCACAAATCTTTCAATCAAGAATACATGAACGAGAGTAATTCCTTTATGACATGTATCTACCAATTATGTATAGAATAGCCAGCTTTTAATTGCTTATAGACTTACCTCTTGTTGGATAAAGACAGTTCCAATCGGCTACTCGATGTTCTTCGCTTTGCCCTTGCTTGATTCCACTCCTTTAAGATCTTGAGCTTAATCAAAATAAATTAACTAGTTTAACCACCTTGCTAGTTATTTGTATCCAAATAAAAAAATTATTTTTATATCATGAGAAACACATGGTAAAATTTGATTTCTTTCTACTTTATGCTTTTGAGCTATTCGGCTAATAATCACATAATATCATATTACTATCAATAATCAAATCAATATTTCCATTACACATACATATATAACACACATATATATTTGTATATACAATGACTACCCTTGCTAATTTCTCACATATATAGTTTAATGATTTTCACAACACTTTATAACCGTAATTGATCAAGACATTAAAACTTCAACACCTATTCATCTAATGCCTCAAGGCCGAATGCATTATCACATTCCAAAATAACCTTTTCTCAAATATGTTCACATTCAAATATACATAATCATGAATCAAACTCAATTTATAAGCCAACCCCACTCATTTGATCGATTATATACAATCAAAGATAATATCACAAATGTGCATACCTATATAACCGAATGTGCAAGATCAAATTCAACATCACCTATGTACTTAATTAGATGGCCGAATATACAATATTAATTATAATATCATTTTTATTTCATTTAAACACATAGCTTCATCTCATGAACACTTTGACCGAATTCTCCTAAACTAGCATAGCTCACATCTATTTATATCATCGTATAAATCCACATATATCTATATATCTAGCTAAATTTTCTTTCACCTTTCTACTATTTCCATTCACAACATCCAAAAACACCATCCTTTTAGCATTTACTCCATCTAACCGTATGCCCATTTAATCACCTATTTAAGTAGAAAATCAACATATGGGTTATAACAACACATTGACTACTAACTAAATTTTCATAAAATTTAATAGAATTAACATGAACCTTACCTTAATCAACCCTTAGGAAGGCCGAATGTCCTAGAGAATTCCCTCCTTCTTTCACCTAAGTTACGGCACTTGCAAGAGGAAGAAGATGACTACTCTCTCTCCTTTTTTATTTTATTCCTCTTTTCCTATTAATTTATTTCTTTTATTTAATTTATTTTAACCATTAACTAATATAAAATTATAACAAATTCAACTTAGTGGAAGAAGCATCATTACTTGGCCGGCCATTACTTGAATTTTGGGCAATTTAACATGCAAATCCGAACTTTCACACTTTGTAATTACTTAATCCTTACAATTTACCTATCATAATTTTCTAAGTTTTTCAACTAAGTCCTACTATGAAAATTCACATTTCTTAGACTAAATTAATACATCAAATTTGCACACATACACTACCACAAGTAGAATATATGTAGTTAAATTTAAATTAATTTTTTATGACTCGGTTTTGTGGTTCCGAAACCACATTCCGACTAGGGTCTAATTAGGGCTGTCACAACTCTCCCCCACATAAGGAATTTTCGTCCCCGAAAATCTTACCAGCGAATAAGTTAGGATATCGATCCTTCATAGTGTCTTCAAGTTCCCAAGTAGCTTCTTCGACCCCATGTTTAAGCCACAGTACCTTCACTAATGAGATTTTCTTATTTCGTAGTTCTTTTACTTCACGAGCAAAAATACGAACCGGTTCTTTTTCGTAACTCAAATCAGATTGAATCTCAACCTCTGATGGATTAATTACGTGCGATGGATCAGATCTATAACGTCGAAGCATCGAAATATGAAAAACGTTGTGAATCTTTTCAAGTTCAGGGGGTAAAATCAATCTATATGTGACCGACCCAATTCGTTCGGATTTTTCATACGGCCCGATGAATCTCGGACTCAATTTGCCCTTACGGCCAAATCTGAGCACCTTTTTCCAAGGTGAGACTTTAAGAAACACTTTGTCTCCAACCTGATATTCAATGTCTTTTCTTTTTAAATCCGCATACGACTTCTGACGATCCGAAGCTACTTTCAGACTTTTGCGGATCACTTTTACTTTCTGTTCAGCATTTTTAATCAAATCAACCCAGAAGATTTTACTTTCACTAAGTTCGGTCCAAAACAACGGTGTACGGCATTTACGACTGTACAAAGCCTCGTAAGGTGCCATCTTAATGCTTGATTGAAAACTATTGTTGCAAGCGAATTCAATCAAAGGTAAATACCTTTCCCATGAACCACAAAACTCTAGAATACAACATCTCAACATATCCTCGAGTATCTAAATTATCCGCTCAGATTGACCATCAGTCTGGGGATGAAAAGCGGTGCTAAAATACAACTTGGTACCCAATGCTTCTTGCAATTTCTTCCAAAATCGCAATGTAAATCTCGGATCTCTATCCGACACAATAGAAATAGGTACTCCATGTAATCGAACAATTTGGGAGGCATATAATTCTGCCAATTTATCGAGCGAGAAATCCGTACGGACAGGGATAAAATGAGTAGACTTCGTCAATCTATCAACAGTAACCCAGATTGAGTCTTTCTTACTCTATGTCAACAGTAAACCAGATACGAAGTCCATCGTTACTCGATCCCATTTCCATTCGGGTATCATGATCGGCTGAAGTAATCCCGAAGGCACTTGATGTTTTGCTTTCACTTGTTGACATATCAAACACCTTGAAACAAAGTCAGAAATGTCTCGTTTCATACCAGGCCACCAAAATTGACGTTTCAAATCGTTGTACATTTTTGTACTACCCGAGTGGACTGACATTTGACTACTATGAGCCTCGCTTAAAATCATCGAAATAAGTTTCGAATTTCTTGGAACACATAATCGACTCTTGAACGTCAAACAATTATTGTTGTCAATCTGAAACTCTGATTCCACATTTGAAACACATTCAGCTCGTTTAGCAACCAATTCATCGTCGACTTTTGGGGATTCAAGTATTTGATGAATCAATAATGGTTTGGCCTTTAATTCTACTACTAACACATTATCGGATGAAACGGATAGGTGAACATTCATCGCTTTAAAGCAAACAACGATTTACAACTTAAAGCATCGGCAACCACATTAGCCTTTCCCGGGTGATAGTCAATGACGAGCTCATAATCTTTTAACAATTCAATCCAATGTCTTTGTCTCAGATTCAAATCTCTTTAAGTCATCAAATATTTGAGGCTTTTGTGGTCCAAATATACATGACACCTCTCTCCAAACAAATAGTGTCACCATATTTTCAGAGCGAATACAATGGCAGCTAATTCGAGATCGTGAGTCGGATAATTTTTCTCATGTGGCTTCAATTGCCTCGACGCATAAGCTACAACTCGACCTTCTTGCATCAACACACAACCCATCCCAAGTAAGGATGCATCACTGTAAATGACAAACTCTTTACCGGATTCGGGCTGCACTAGCACTGGAGCTTCAGTTAAATAGGTTTTCAATTGATCGAAACTTTTCTGACATTTTTCTGACCATTCAAACTTAACATCTTTTTGAAGTAGTTTCGTCATTGGTGTGGCTATCATCGAGAAACCCTTTACAAACCGTCTGTAATAACCAGCAAGTCCCAAAAAGCTCCGAACTTCAGTAACATTTCTCGGAGGCTTCCAATCGAGTATGGCTGAAATTTTGATCAAATCAACTCGAATACCCGATGCGGATACCACATGTCCCAAAAAGCTAACTTCTCTCAACTAGAACTCACATTTACTGAACTTAGCATATAACTGCTTATCCCGTAAAATCCGAAACACTAATCTCAGGTGCTCGGCATGTTCGATTTCATCTCGCGAATAGACCAAAATGTCGTCAATAAACACAACTACAAACCGGTCTAAATATTTTCTGAAGATCTGATTCATCAAGTCCATAAATACCGCATGGGGCATTAGTGAGCCCAAACGGCATCACTAAGAACTCGTAGTGACCGTATCTCGTTCTGAAAGCAGTTTTAGGTATATCTGAGTCTCGGACTCGCAACTGATAATAACCCAATCTCAAATCTATCTTTGAAAACACTGAGGCTCCCTTCAGCTGATCAAACAAATCATCAATACGCGGTAATGGATATTTGTTCTTTATTGTCACTTTATTCAATTGACGATAGTCGATGCACATTCTCATGGTTCCGTCCTTCTTTTTCACAAACAATACTGGTGCACCCCACAGTGAGAAACTCGGTCGAGCGAAACCTCTATCCGTCAACTCTTGCAACTGAGTTTTCAATTCTTTCAATTCCATTGGCGCCATACGGTACGGAGCTATCGAAATTGGTGTAGTCCCAGGTACAAGTTCGATGCCAAATTCTACCTCTTGAACGGGTGGTAATCCCGGTAATCCTCAAGAAAAACATCTGAATACTCATAAACCATTGGCACTGATTTAAGTTTCTTTTCTGACTCTTTGCTATCAAGTACGTACGTAAGATATGCTTCACACCCCTTTTTCACATATTTCTGAGTCAACATCGAGGATATTATTGCTGGCAATCCGTTCAGGTCAGTAGACTCAACTCGGATTATCTCATTATTTGCACATCTCAAATCAATGGTCTTTCTTTTACAATTGACAACTGCATCATGTACAGTCAACCAATCCATACCGAGAATAATATCAAATTCATCAAACGGTAAAAGCATCAAATCGGCTGAAAAACAGGAACCTCGGATTATTAGGGGGCATTTCTTACACTCCTTGTCGACAAGCATATATCGACCCAAGAGATTCGACACTCGAATTACGAACTCAGTTGACTCAACAGGTAGAGTCTTACTGGACGCTAATGTTTCACATACGTAAGAATGAGTTGAACCAGGATCAATTAAAGCAAGCACACTAGTACTATAGAGAGTAAATGTACCAGTAATAACGTCAGGGAAGGATGCCTCCTCTTGTGCACGGATGGCATAAGCTCTGGCGGGGGCACGAGTCTCAGATCGAACAGCCATATCAGTAGCCCCTGTCTGATTACCACCCCTGCCTCCTGTATTTCTCGATGGTCTACCTCTAGTTGTTTTACCACTCAATCTCCCACCTTGCATCTTATTTTTCTCGTCAGGTTCTGTGCAATCTCAAACGAAATGATCCCGCGAACCGCATCTATAACAGGCTCTGTTAATAGATTTACCCCAACATTTACCTACATGTCGTCTTCCACACCGTGGACATTCGGGTTTTTCTTTCCGATTGTTGCTAACACTAGCAACCGAAGTAGCTCGAGAGTCCGTTGATGGTCGCTCCTTAATAGAAATTCCTGCAGTCGTCTTTAATCTATTGGTATCGTCTCTGAACTTCTTTGCAGTCGAGAAAGAAGTTTTACCCATCGATCTTTTGCGAAAATCTCTAACTTCAGTTTCAGCGTTATTTTTCTCCTTTCCAAGCTCTTCAGCCTTGCAAGCTCGTTCAACCAGTGCTACAAATTTCTTTAGCTCTAAAATACCCACCAGTAGCTTTAAATCTTTATTCAATCCCTCTTCAAATCTTTTACACATGGCAACTTCATTAGCTACACACTCCTGAGCATATCGACTGAGCCTTACAAACTCACGTTCATATTCGGATACCGTCAAACGGCCTTGTTTAAGCTCTAAAAATTCTTTGCGCTTTTGATCAATGAATCGTTGACTGATATACTTTTTACGAAACTCCGTCTGGAAAAAGTCCCAAGTAACTCGTTCCTTTGGAACAATCGAAATCAAGGTTCTCCATCAATAGTAGGCCGAATCGCGTAATAAGGATATGGCACACTTTAGACACTCATCGGGTGTGCAAGATAGCTCATCAAACACGAATGGTATTATCAAGCCAAAACTCAGCCCTTTCAGCGTCATCAGTAGCGGTGGCTCGAAATTCCTCGGCCCCGCGCTTTCTAATCAAATCAACAGGAGGTTTACTCAGCCTCATAAGATCAGTAGTTGCTGGTATTAAAGGCACCAGAGAAGAATTATTTAAATTTGGGAATTGTTGAGCAGCCGGGTTTGTTCGGGCATATTGTACAACCCACCCATTCATCATGGTAAAGAAGGCTTGTTTAGCCCCATCATCTTGATTACTCGCAGATGGTTGAGGTTCAACAGGCGCTGTCCATTGCGTGGGAGCAAGCGCTACAATCTCAACGTCATCCGCTAAGGCTCTCTCTGGAGCGAATTCCATTTACTAATCAAAACAACAATTTCAACCGTCAGAAGTCATCACACTATCATATCCTAGTATTATGGCATGTATAGCTAGACTCATACGTGCTGCGATAGTCCTAGAATCGACTAAACTGTAGCTCTGATACCAATCAAATGTAACCCTCTTAACCCGTATCCGTCGCCGGAATGGGGTTATGAAGCATTTACTAACATAACTCAACTCGAAATAATATTCCTTACATTTCATACTTTGTGACTCAATCTCATGACAAAACTTATCTTTTAAAACTTAGACAAAATCAAACAGGTATTAGCAACTAACAAAAACTTACGCATGTGATAAAATATACCATTTCATGAATAGATACATTTACTGTAACACCATATACTTTCCTTATTCATACATAGCCGAAACACATCATTTATCATCATTAAATTTAATCAAAACAATTAAATATGTATTAAACTTATAATAACCCTATCATACGATTTGATCCAGACAATCCAAAATACTATCTCAAATTATATTTTATAATCATATAGAGAATACCAATTTACAATCAATCACTTATATATATACTACATATAACTTCCATTCAAACACATGATATGATAATCTGAAAGAACTCAAACATTGTCTAAAACGTATAACACCAATCATATATACCATCCATTAATAACATATAGCATTATATCCAAAACGAATTAAACCATGACTACACATAACCAAATTCAAACTTAGTAGTTAAGCCATATTCGCATGGCTAAAGTTTTACATATTAAGGTTCAAACAAAAAGAAATACATATTTGCCTGTACATGCCATAAAGTTAACTTAAGATTAACTAAAAAGGGTACCAAAACGTTGTAGGTAGGTGTGATGACTTCGACGATGGTTCCAAGTATGCAAAATGGATCGAAGGAAAATCTAAATAAGAGACAAGTAAAAACACCAAATGAGTTTTCAACTCAGTAGTTGTAAGTAATAAAATGCAATAATTGACTCAGAGAGTGTCGAATAGAACTAAAAAGGTTCATATATTACCTAGACCATTAATTCAATACTAGTCAACTACTACTATTCAATCAAAATATTACATAACAGATTTCGCACATGTAGGGCTCAATTAAGGAATTTTGCAACCATAGTACCATGCTAACCCTCACACAAAGTGTCTTAGTAATCCACACGCGAATCTACGATTCAACTCCGCACACATAGTGCCAAATAATTACGCACACATAGTGCCATACATATACGCACACATAGTGCCATACAAATACGCACACATAGTGCCATACAAATACGCACACATAGTGCCACTCAAATCTGCATATCTAGTAACCAAAGTCATTTCGTTATAAATAAATGATTGATTTAATTAACTAAATATAACCAGCCACAAATCTTTCAATCAAGAATACATGAATGAGAGTAATTCCTTTATGACATGTATCTACCAATTATGTATAGAATAGCCAGCTTTTAATTGCCTATAGACTTACCTCTTGTTGGATAAAGACAGTTCCAATCGGCTACTCGATGTTCTTCGCTTTGCCCTTGCTTGATTCCCCTCCTTTAAGTTCTTGAGCTTAATCAAAATAAATTAACTAGTTTAACCACCTTGCTAGTTATTTGTATCCAAATAAAAAAATGATTTTTATATCATGAGAAACACATGGTAAAATTTGATTTCTTTCTACTTTATGCTTTTGAGCTATTCGGCTAATAATCACATAATATCATATTACTATCAATAATCAAATCAATATTTCCATTACACATACATATATAACACACATATATATTTGTATATACAATGACTACCCTTGCTAATTTCTCACATATATAGTTTAATGATTTTCACAACACTTTATAACCGTAATTGATCAAGACATTAAAACTTCAACACCTATTCATCTAATGCCTCAAGGCCGAATGCATTATCACATTCCAAAATAACCTTTTCTCAAATATGTTCACATTCAAATATACATAATCATGAATCAAACTCAATTTATAAGCCAACCCCACTCATTTGATCGATTATATACAATCAAAGATAATATCACAAATATGCATACCTATATAACCGAATGTGCAAGATCAAATTCAACATCACCTATGTACTTAATTAGATGGCCGAATATACAATATTAATTATAATATCATTTTTATTTCATTTAAACACATAGCTTCATCTCATGAACACTTTGACCGAATTCTCCTAAACTAGCATAGCTCAATCTATTTATATCATCGTATAAATCCACATATATCTATATATCTAGTTAAATTTTCTTTCACCTTTCTACTATTTCCATTCACAACATCCAAAAACACCATCCTTTTAGCATTTACTCCGTCTAACCGTATGCCCATTTAATCACCTATTTAAGTAGAAAATCAATATATGGGTTATAACAATATATTGACTACTAACTAAATTTTCATAAAATTTAATAGAATTAACATGAACCTTACCTTAATCAACCCTTAGGAAGGCCGAATGT
The DNA here is from genome assembly GCF_007990345.1 of Gossypium hirsutum. Classification (NCBI taxonomy): domain Eukaryota; kingdom Viridiplantae; phylum Streptophyta; class Magnoliopsida; order Malvales; family Malvaceae; genus Gossypium; species Gossypium hirsutum. Next base: position 4,638,295 of record NC_053434.1, on the reverse strand, counting down.
CCTAGAGAATTTCCTCCTTCTTTCACCTAAGTTACGGCACTTGCAAGAGGAAGAAGAGGACTACTCTCTCTCTCTCTCCTTTCTTATTTTATTCCTCTTTTATTCCTATTAATTTATTGATTTTATTTAATTTATTTTAACCATTAACTAATATAAAATTATAACAAATTCAACTTAGTGGAAGAAACATCATTACTTGGCCGGCCATTACTTGAATTTTGGGCAATTTAACATGCAAATCCAAACTTTCACACTTTGTAATTACTTAATCCTTACAATTTACCTATCATAATTTTCTAAGTTTCTCAACTAAGTCCTACTATGAAAATTCACATTTCTTAGACTAAATTAATACATCAAATTTGCACACATACACCACCACACATAGAATATATGTAGTTAAATTTAAATTAAATTTTTATGACTCGGTTTTGTGGTTCCGAAACCACATTCCGACTAGGGTCTAATTAGGGCTGTCACAAACTTCCTCAACCTCAAGAACAATTTTCCCAAGACTTGTATGTGCTCCTTCTCTATTCGAGACTTAGCTATCATGTCATCCACATAGACCTCGATTTCTTTATGCATCATGTCGTGAAAAAGGGTTACCATGGCTCTTTGATAAGTTGCCCCCGTTGTAACGGAACGTGCCCCACATGGTTACAAATGTGGTTTTCTCCATATCTTCAGGATGCATCTTGATCTGGTTATATCCCGAAAAACCGTCCAGGAATGAAAACAGTGAGTGTCCCGCCCTGTTGTCCACTAGGGTGTCAATATGAGGTAGTAGGAAATTGTCTTTTGGGTTGGCTTTATTCAAATCTCTGTAGTTCACACACATTCGCACTTTTCCACCTTTCTTAGGGATAGGGACGATGTTGGCTACCCAATCTGAGTAATTTACCACCTTCAGGAATCCAGCGTCAAACTGCTTTCGAACTTCTTCCTTTATTTTTAGCAAGACGTCGGGCCTCATTCTTCAGAGTTTTTGCTGAACAGGCTTACACTCTTCTTTTATGGGGAGTCGGTGCACCACGATGCCAATGCCCAACCCGGGCATATCTTGGTATGACCATATGAAGACATCTTTGAATTCTTGGAGTAATTCAATAAGGTCTCGCTTCATCTCCGCAGTAATACATGTTCTGATCTTCACCTCTTGTCCTTCTCCTAAGCTCACAATTTCGACTAATTCTTTGTGAGGTAAGATTTGTTTCTCATCTTGTTCTACCATCCTCAACAAATCAGGAGATAGGTTACAGCCTTGGTCATCTTCAAAATCCTGATAATCATCCATACACACATCTTGCTCAAAAGGAAATTCTGAGTCGCTAGCAGTGTCACTCGTATTATTAATATCTGGGGAACTGTTATGAGGACGAAGGCAGATACAAAGAATCAAAAGAATTCGAAACATTTATTTGCGTGATATGATTATGAATGGCGAATGAAAGAATATTTAGAAGAATATTTCAAGAATAAAAGAATTCAAAAGTAATCATTTGTATGGTTATGAATGGAATTGAAAGGACGAGATAACATTTTCTCAAAAATGATAATAACAGTGCATTTTATTGAAATGTCATTTTTAAACATCGACCTATTTCACAAAAGATTCTTATTACTCCTAGGCCTAGAGCAAAAAGTGTGTTTTGGACATTACTCTGAATCCGTTCTAAAAGCTACAGGAATCTCTTCCGCAGTCCAGTTGTCCAGAACACTTCCAGGAGTGCAGAGGCAAATGCCCGACAAATTCTCTCCTCCGGTCTCCTCTTCGCATATGACGTTGATGTCCAAGCTTTCCAGCCTTTCTTCTATAGCTCCTGTCATTGGTGTGTCTCTCTCGGGATGAATGATTCCCCCGGACACAAATGTTTTCGATATATGGGGGAATGTCATTGGTTCCCACTTAATTTCCTCCCCCGTTAATCGAGTTCTTCTTCTTTCTTGCTTCTTTCCCAGCTCCCTTCTCCTTTGTTTCGCATCCGGCTTAAATCCTAAACCGAAGTGGTCTCTCTTGTCTTTCGGCATTGGCGTTTCAACCCTTCCTTGCAGATGTCTCCCAAGTCCTCTTCCGAGTAGGGCTCCTTTTTCAATCGTTAACTGGAGGCTCATCCTCGTGGTTTTGGACAATTTTGGCACTAGAATTTTGCTTCCCTCAGCTATGAAGGTTGCATTAACAAATTCTAAAGATCGAAATGAACATTCGATTGCTTCGTCATCTGTCTCCAAATAGGGCGCATTATTGCTCACAGTTGTAATGATATCCTCTTCAGCATTGATCGTTATCAACCTCCCCTCTGATACCAACTTCAACTTTTGATGCAACGAAGAAGGCACTGCCCCAGCTGAATGTATCCAGGGCTTCCCCAATAAGCAATTATATGAGGGCTTGATATCCATTACTAGGAAATCCACCTCATATATGTTTGGCCCAATCTGAAGAGGTACCTCGATTCTGCCCATCACCTTTCTCTCCGTGCCGTCAAATGCCTTCACTATGTCCTGGCACTCCTTCATGTGAGAGCTGTCTACAGGTAATCTGTTTAATGTGGTCAATGGCAGGACGTTCAAAGCCGATCCGTTGTCAATCAGTACACCTGGCAGCGTATACCCTTTACAGCGCGTGGTAACGTGCAATGCTTTAGTCGACCCAATGCCACCGGGTGGTATCTCATCGTCATTGAAGAAGATATAGTTGTCGGCACTTATGTTACTAATCAATCGGTCCAGTTTGTTAACGGAGATATCATTGGCAACATACGTTTCATTCAAGACCTTCATTAGCGCGCTGCGATGAACTTCCGAGCTTAGAAGTAAGGCCAGCACTGAGATACGAGCTGATTGTTTACGTAGCTGTTCCACCACGCTGTATTCACGTGTTTTTATACCGTATCCTCTATTTCTCTCAATTTGTAATCCAATACACAAATCAATTGGTTCGGTTAGGCTGGCTACATGCTGTGTATTATCAACGATTTCCACAGAAGGTGGTAAGATGATGTCTTGAGCAGTTACATATCAGGGACCCTTGGTACAAATAAAGGCGTTACGAGTTCCATACAAATTCCCTCTCAATACAATTTCTTTCAAATTCATTAAAATTTCATGGACTGATTCTTGAATACCTACTATGGTAGAATATTCGTGGGGTATTTTCTCAGATTTTGTACGTGTAATGCATGTTCCTTCTAGTTCTCCAAGCAAAGCTCTTTGCATCGCAATGCCTATTGTGTCGGCTTGACCTTTCATAAGTGGAGACAGAATAAAGCGTCCATAATAAAGGCGCTTTAGGAATTTTAAAAACTCCGTAGCCTCTTCTTCGTTAACTAGCTCATTGACAGGAAGTTCAGATTTAGTTACTTTTTCCTTCACCCCTTCGACCATTAGGGCTTTTCCTTTTACGGGCTGTGCCTTCTCACTCGCTGTATCGTAACGTCTCCTGCTACGTGTATAGGAGCCCATATCTTGGTCCTCTTTTAAAGTGTCGACCAGGCTTTCCTTCCCTGGAATTGTCACATTACAATCATAATTCCATGGGACCCTTTTGCTATCTTTGTAAGGGAAGACTGCAGGTCTCTGGATTATGACCCTTGGTGGTAATTAAACTCTAGCTTCATTATTTTTGGGTCTCGATATGATAACCATGGGGTAGTTAACTGTTTGATTTTGTACTGTCAACACTCCTTTCGACGCACATATGTCTCTCTCTACGGGGTTTTTAGTCTCTTCATAGAATTCTATTTCCTTATTATTCATCATGTTCTGCACTAGGGCCCTAACCTCCACACACTCTTGGATTTCATGCCCCACCTCATTGTGGAACTCGCAGTAGTTCCTCTCTTCTTTGGATTCTCTTCCCAAATCCAACGCGATCAAACCTCTCATAACCATCTCCCTCCATACTTGTCTCAATGGAGTCCTGACTTTCGCAACCTCACACTTAATCTTCGTGTTTTTGCCTTCGCTTATCCCGTTCACTCCTTGGTCGATGTGATTGGGGAGTGGGTTTCCTGCTACATTGGGCATGACTGAGTTATCAAATCTCACGATTCCCACATTAATGAGTCATTCGACCACTTTCTTGAATGCAATGCAATTTTCGATTGAATGTCCGGTAATTCCCGCTTGGTATTCACATTGGGCGTTTGTGTTATACCATTTGGGATACGGGGGCTGCAGTGGCTCCAGGTAGAAAGGGGATACCACATGAGCGTTGAACAGGTTCTGGTACAACTCCCTATACGTCATAGGTATAGGGGTGAATTGTGGCCTTTCTGTGTTATTCCTTGCATTGGATTCAGGGCTTTGTTGATTGGTGGTCACCATTTTGGGTTGATTTACGGTAAATGATTTGGACTGCCCCTTGTTGAATGTGCTTGTGTTGTTCACTTCATTATCCCTTTTCCTCGGGACTGACTTCTTAGCACTCTCTCCCAATTCTATCTTGCCGCTCCTTATAGCATTTTCAATCATTTCTCTCGTCATCACTATGTCAGAGAAGCTCTTGGTGGCGCTGCCCAACATATAAGTGATAAAAGGGGCTTTCAAGGTGTTAATAAAGAGCATTGTTGTCTCTTTTTCTAGAAGTGGCGGTTGAACTTGTATGGCCACCTCTCTCCATCTTTGTGCATACTGTCTGAAACTTTCAATTTGACTTTTTTTCCATATTCTGAAGAGTGATCTTTTCGGGGGTCATGTCCATCACATGATTGTATTGCTTCATAAAGGCTTGAGCCAGGTCCTTCCATGAGTTAATAATCTTGGCTCGACTCAGTTGGTTGTACTACTTAGACGCCGCTCCAACTAGACTATCTTCAAAGCAGTGGATTAGTAGCTGGTCATTGTTAACATATCCCGTCATTCGCCTGCAAAACATGGTGATGTGAGCTTCAAAACAGCTTGTTCCATTGTATTTCTCGAGTTCAGACATTTTGAATTTAGGGGGGAGGACTAAATCTGGGACCAGGCTCAGATCCTTGGCATCAATCCCTTGATGATGATCCGCGCTCTCCATGGCTTTGAATTTCTCTTCAAGCCATCTACACCGTCCTTCTAATTGTTTTTGCGAATCCATCCTTGCTTTTTCCTCTTCAGCCACTTTATCCAAGTCGGGAACAGGCGGATAGTTCGGGTTGTTGACAAAGTTAGAGCCTGAGCCGGTTTGGAAGTTCATCGGAATTGAAGCTCCGGCCTGAACTTGCTGGGGCATGATTGTGGCCGATGGTTTTTGTAGGTTAATCTTGGGCTTCATCGGTATATGCATTGGAGTAAAGCCAGGGGGGTATTGGAGATCTTCATTGATTTCCTCAACTTGGTCCATGGAGCCCTTTCCCTTATCTATTCCTCTCAACAGTAATTTGGATAACTGGGACATCATCTCTCTCTGAGACTCTATCATTTGCTCCTTCATCTCTCGTTGAATTTTGGCTAGCTGCTCTTCCATCTGGGACTGCATTTGTTCTTGCATGTCCTTTTACATTTGCTCCAATTTCTTAAGTTTCTTATCCATTGATTTTTTTCTTATACCGTAGGGGTGCGTGGTTGGTTGGTTTTCTTTGGTTTTCAGGTTACTGAAATAATTTTTAATTAATTAGAAAATTCTTATGGCCTTTAATGCATGATGATATGATGTAATGCAAATGTATGAATGCAAAGGAGGCATCAATTTTGATTCAATTGCCCTTAGAAAATTTCACTTTGAAAATAAAATCTTTTACATAAGGTCGAGTTACAGATAACATCTCGCTCTAACACTCAAAGTCCTAATTTTTCTAAGCAACGAGGCCAGCTCTTGTCCGCGGTCTGACTCCAACTCATACTTCACGCTCAGTGTGTCCGTCTGAACCGCTAAAGTTTGCAAGTAGTCTGCTGCTTCCCGAATCTGGGTTATGGCTATCCCCATAAGGTAATCTCTGTTTCTGACTTGGTCTTGCGCATGGTGAAGCTGCTCTTTCCAACGATCCTCGTTTGCCTCGAAAAACTGGATCCGCATCTCGCAGTTCTGCAGTGACGCTTCTAACTCTTCTATCATTCCTTTCATTTCTTTTATCTTGCTCAAGCTTGCCCTCAACTCTATTGCGGTGTTGCGGTTTCGATACTGATGCAGAGACTTCTCGAGTTCTGCCACTCTAGCACTTAATTCCCCTCGCTCATTTCTGCTTACCGATAGACTTTTCTCCAAATTTTCATTTCGTGATTGAGCTTCTCGAAATTTTCTTTCCCACTGATCGGTATTGGCTTTTTTTTCTCAAATTTTGTGGCGCCATTGTTCGGAAGTCTTACCTAAACCCGCAGTCCTCATAGATAGGCGCAGCTTCTTGTAGTCTGTCTTCAAGCTGTTTAGGTCTTCTTCGGCCTTAGTTTTTCCTTTTCTCCATTTTTTAGCCTCTGACCTTTGAGCATCAGCGTCTAACCTTAGATGCATCTTCTATTCTTCTAACTGTTCGATCTTCTTCCCGAGCTCCGAATTCTTCTTCTCGAAATCTTACCTTATAATTTCCAATTCTGATGAGACGGCATGTAATTGTTCCCTGATAGGTCGAGCATTCTTCAAGCTAGGCCTAAGAATATTATCATTAGTCCTCTTCTTAAACCACTCGCTATACTCGGGCGTTACCATGGAACCGACGGCTAACATCTTCATCCAATAAGTTTGCTTCCAAGCATCCGATAGCTCCCGAACTCTCTTCTTATAATGAGCACATTTAAATGAGAATTCACTTTGAGCAAGCCCATAGGTCGTGGGTACAAACTGCCTCGACTTATATTGCCTCAAGGCTAACAGTGGAGTATACCCGGTAGCTCCCCAAATTCCTAACAATGGCACCCAATCGAAGTTACCACATCAGTACATGATCTCGTCAGGAACCATCCAATAAGTTCTCCACTCGATATCCCCCTCCTTGAGGTTCTGAAGAATGTCCATCCACTTCTCCTCTGAGATATCCTCTCTCCTCTGTATAGTTGCTTTTTTTTTTAACGGGAAATAACCCTCGAAGAAGACTCGATAGGAAACTTTGTCTACCTTCCAAAAGTGCCCGTGGAACCATGCCATCAATAATTGTGCACATCCAATGAATCGCCCCTTGCCTGTCTTCCGACATGAGCTCAAAGATCTGAACGTTTCTGCCAATATTGCCAGTACCGATGTGATTCCCTTTTCAAGGCGATCAAACAAGTCAATGACTGCCTCGTCCACGTGTCTCAAAGCCTTAGGAAATATCACTAATCCATAGATACTTAAGGCAAATATATCAACCCTCTTTCTTTCATCTGGATGTGTCAAGATCAAATCTCGCAAATTCTTCCAAGGGATACATTTGCTATCTCCTTTTTGCTGAATCCGAGTAGTGACCCAAGGCTCGCTCATCCCAGAAATGCACATCAGTTTCTTCACGAAAGTCTGACTACTAAAAACCCGAGCATAAGCCTTCCGGACCTGAATTTTGGGACACCTGAGTAAAGTAGTGTATTCCTCCATGGTAGGTACCAAATCCGTTTCTCCAAAAGTGAAACACTTGTACGCAGAATTCCAAAACTGTACCAAGGCTCGGAACAAATTCTTATCCACTCTAATGTCTAGCAGGTAGGATACGTCACCATAATTTTGGTAAAACAATTGCTTGATTCCTTCATTCCAACTAGCCCAAATGTCTCTCAACTCTTGCAGCTCGTTCTGTACTACATTGACGCGAGTGAAATCTTGCAGCTCCGATACATACCCTTCTGCCAAGCTATCCCCTCTCTCCGATTGCAGCCTCTCCGACCATGCACGAACGGCCGCATTATCCTCGACTTTACTAAGAAATTCATTCTCCATGTCAAATTTTCTAACTTAGTAATTGAATACGGATTAACGCCTCCTTTAGTATACAATGTTATGCAAAAAAGACAAAACAAAACAAAACACCGGTTAGTGTCAATAATAGTTATTATGGCGCATATACGGGTAAGTACTAAGGCTCGGCACAGCTTTACCCAATGATGGTTCCTAAGGTTCACTATATGCAGTTTAGTTCTAGAGATAAGGTACCCGAACCAGCAGATTCCTCAATCCTCACCCATTATAGGCTCATATAGATCGAGTTCGGCTCGGGGGGATACATTTCTCTATGACCATGCGGAGATGAAAATCTCACGAAATCATAGGTACGGATATACCCCGGAAGCAATCCACTAGCCCATGCGGAGGAGAAAACCTCACGAAAGCATAGTTTCTTACTCCCAACTTAGAAGGTGTGACCACAGTGGTAATGCAATGCCATGCAATATTATTCTATGGGACTTGAACCGAAACGAATGAAGTAAAAGGATCGTCTATTAAAAACCAAATTTTAAATTTTCAACAAAAGGACAGAAAATAATCTATTTTACGGCTTGACTCTCTTATTGTCCCCAGTGGAGTCGCCAAGCTGTCGAAACCATTTTTTTCATTTTTTTTTCGATTTAAAATTGATGGATCGACTTTTTAGAAAGCGAAAATGGAGTCGCCACCAATCTTTTCTTGTTTAGGTGTGATCGGATCACCTAGAAATTTGGGTTGTTTTAATAAAACATTTTGGTTTACTAAAACAATGATTTTGGTCTACGAAAATATGAGAAAATAGGCTCGGGAGTCGGTTACGTATGAGGAAGGATTAGCACCCTCATTACGCCCAAAATTGGTACCAAATCGATTAAATACTGTCCTTTTGTCTAAAATTAAAAATGTTTTTGAAATGTAGTTCTTGTTAATAACATTTGAATAACCCGAGTCCTTTGCCAAAAATCTTTTTGTTTCGACGTTCGAAAATTTATAATTCAAAAATAACAAAAGGATGCCCAACTATTTGGTCCAACGAAAAATCAATACCCAGCTCAGTAGGGCACGATTCCTCGAATTTCCAAATATTGACCATTGCCTCACCTTGGAAGATATGAGTGAAATTCCAAAGAGACATTCGATTATTTTGAACAAATGGGAGATTGCAACCCAACACGATAGGGCACTATTCCCCGAATTGCCAAACATCGAACATTTCTTTCATTTTAAAGAGTTTTTAGAAAACGTGAGTGAAATTCCAAAGGGATCTTCGATTGTTTTGAACAAATGAAAAAACACAACCCAGCACGATAGGACACAACATTTCAAATCCTCGATACAAGATCATTTTATAATTTTCAAAACTCATGCTTTTGAAATTTCAAAAGGATATTTAGTTATTTAGGTTAAACAAGAAAAATTGAAACCTAGTAAGTTAGGGTACTATTTTCTTGAATTTCCTAAATTCGAAATATTGCCTTATTTTTAATTTGAAAAAAACATGGACGAAATCTCGAGAGAATATTTATTTGGTCAAATAGAAAATCGAAACCCAACACGTTAGGGCACAATTTCTTGAATTACCAAACACGAAATATTACCTCGCTTTGAAATTTTATTTTTTTATTTTTTTTAAAAGGGAGTGATTATGGAAACAAATTTGCAACGTATTTATTCGATTCATTTGAAGCAAAGAAAAAGAAATGAATAATTTCAGGCAAATAGGTTGATTTCAAGCAAATAGGTTGGCAATCTCAATCATAATATAATACATGGGGATGCAAAACAAAGTAACAAATATGGAAAACATATATCAATAATATATTATACAATTTTTTGAAAAGTACAAACACGAAAATTGAAACATGCCCAATGATAATAATCTTACCACATACACTATTTATCATTTCTAACTAATGGTTAAATAAAAATCTATTTTAAGAAAAATATTTTAAAAGGTAATAAAAAATGTTAAAACAAATAAACTTGGAATGAACAATTTAAAAGTGACTAAATTATATATATATGCACACACACATAAACAGATAATACATGCAAAAAATTTACAATAGATCGTAAAATAAATAAAAATAAAAATAAATAATGCATAAAGTATATAAAGTTTAACATATAAATGAGCTTCAAAATAAGTATTATAAGAGGAAATCTAAAGTTAGTGTTATGCAAAATAATTTAAAAATCAAGATTCAAAAAATGTATATATGTATATAATATATATTATGTGCATAGCAATAGTAATGTGTACCTATATAAAATTTTAAAACGAATAATGTACATATTAACAAGTTGTAACATAGATGAATTATATAAATGCAACCATGTAAGAATATACAAAAGAATATAAGAATGACATACTATATAATATAAATCAATAATTATACAAAATAATTTGAAACAAGATTTACTTACCAACAATTAACAAGATACATAAAGCATAAAACTTAATATAAACATTGTATATAAAAAAATAGTAATATAGGCAAGTGTTTGAAATAAACAAAGTATAATTTAAAATTGGGGAATAAATGGTATACATAAATAGATTTAAAGGGAAAAATATATGTTTGCAAGGGAATTCAAATAAGTAATTCAATTAAATTATGTATATATATATAAAATAAAGAAAATAAAATAAAATAATAAAAATGAAAAATGAACAAAGGGAATACAAGAAATTAAAATCAACCTTTTTTTGCTTTGGATTTTTGATCTCTATGTGAAAATACAATATATTTTTTATCCCTCATTCTCTTTTACATTTGGTTTTATGATGACTTTTATAGCCTTGTTACAACATTTTTTTTATTATTTACTATCTTTTCTTTTTACAAGTGGTAGACAAAAGAGGACTAGGGCGGTGCTTAGGGCGGCACATAGGGTGAAGAGGTTAGGTTTTTTTTCTTTTTCTTTATTTTTTTATTTTTTTATTTTTTATTTTAAGTTGTATTTGGGCTTGAGGTATTTTGAGTTTTAATTGAGTTTTAATATTTGGGCTGTGATTTTATTAGACCAGAGTAAAATTTGAGTCTTACAAGTAACATAATAAGAAAATGAAGGTGAAAAGGTATTAGAAACAGTAGGTGAAAATAAACTTGTGAATAAAAAGGAATTTCCTTGCAATTTCTGGTTATCGGGTGGCATCTGATGACTTTTACACATTCACCGACTTACACGTTTTAATGATTTTAAATGTCAACAGCAGAGTACCCAAGTATTGACCGATGGATTTATATTTGTTGATGGAATAAAGGAAAAGTCGGTTATATTTCTTTTTAATTTTGGAGTTATTTTTGGAATCAACAAGGTAAAGGTTGAATTTTTACATTATAGACAAATTATTATTATTTAAAATATGAAAATAATTGTGATAATAAATACACGTGAAAATAAATGTTTACTGTACCAACTGCCAAAGAACTCTCTAGGTAATATCCTGCCCCACCACCACTATTTTTCTGCCTATAAATTTGGCATTTTAAGCTGATTCTCAAGCATCCCAAAAAGCAATCGAAGCCCCCCTCCCCACAATTAGTGTATTGCAGTGTCGATCATGGAAGCCAAACCCAGCAAAAAAGACTTGTGCACAAATTATTTGCTTATAAACCCTAAGGAAGCCTCTCTCTTTGATATTTTTAGCGTCTTATTTTCCAGAAATCTAAAGAAGAGGAAATTCATCGAGTCCTCTTTTGAAGAACTAGAAAGTTTCCTGTACAGATTTCTTATAGTCATTTCTGCACTGATACAGAAGTTTCTGCATAAGATATCCATGCCGATGGCGATGATAGGGAGAACCATAGTGTTTTTACTCAACTTTTTCTACATTAATGGTGGCTTCTTTGGTCTCATAAGAAATATAATGCAAGGTATATAAATATTTATGTCGTTCACTTTGAGATATTAGCTTTGGGTGCAATAAATATAATCATGTCTGGTTGTACGTTGAACAGTGAGGGTTGTGATTCCAGACAAGAAGGCTGCAGCCTACCTCTCTTTTATTGGATTTACAGACACGAGAATGGAGCTAGATATTACTATTAAATATGGAAATGCCATGTATTATCCAGCACTCTCGATTATGGCTGGTAAAGCAGCTTACAATAATGCTGCTTATAACCAAGCTCTTATCGAAGGTCAATGGAAGGTACGTATGACGATGGTTTCCTTTTACTTACTGTTATTTATAAAAGAAATTAGGTTAATATTCATAATTGGACTTACAGTTTGCTTCGTTCGTGTGCAGATGGAGTTCTTGGGATATAAAGATTATTGGAATGGTATCAGATTACCTCTTGATTTGCAGTATAATTAATTATTTTCAACTTATTAAAGGAATGATTTGTTAATTAATTGTTAATGACATGGACAGATTTCCTTGGAAGAGCCGATACACAAGTTGTAATGTTTCGAGATAAAAGTGTTGACCACGACACCATTGTTGTGTGCTTCAGAGGAACACAACCGTTTAATACCGAAGATTGGTGTTCGGACGTTGATTTGTCATGGTACGAATTCCCTCACATTGGAAAGGTTCATAGCGGTTTCTTGAAAGCCCTGGGGATGCAAAATATTGTAGGGTGGGCGCAAGAAGTGGACCACGATTCAGCTCACCCTCCACGCCGAGCGCCCTTGGCTTACTACGACATAAGGGATACGTTGAGAGACCTTTTGCAAAAGAACCCCGAAGCCAAATTTATAGTGACGGGCCACAGTTTGGGCGGGGCTTTGGCTATTCTTTTCCCGGGAATACTGTTTTACCACGACGAGGAATTGTTGCTTGAGAGGATGGAAGGGGTTTACACGTTCGGACAACCCAGAGTGGGGGACGAAGCGTTCGGGCAGTACATGGAGGAGAATTTCAGAAAGAATAGGATTGAATATTACAGATATGTTTACTGTAATGATATGGTTCCTAGGATTCCTTCTGATGGCCTCTTCAAGCACTTTGGTACCTGCGTTTACTACAACAGCGAATATAAACCATCGGTAAGAAAGTCAACATCATACATATTTCATCAAAATTAAAGGGGTTTTGAATATAGCTTATAAAATATTATGTTGTTTTCCGTTGATTGGAAATCTTGTTTATGTTTAAATCTAGATAACATAATCCTCTTCATTGAAATTTGAGGTCAATTCAACCGACCTGAGTTATCATCTTAAATGTAATACTCAAGACCCAATTTAGTTCCTAAAAAGGCCGAAGGCGACTTTTTTGGGCTTAACATTATTTAATCAAGCCTTTCTTGAAAGAGCTTGACCCGGTCTGATGAATTGGGAAATGTAATGCAGATAATTGAGGAAGAACCATACAAGAACTATTTGTCAATTTGGGGCTCCATTGACATGCGAAGAAACGCCATATATGAGCTGATAAGAAGCTTCATTATGTTGACCAAGTATGGAGAAGCTTACAAGGAAGGGTGGCTGCTATTTTTTATCAGAATCTTTGGATTGATGATCCCTGGCGTACCAGCTCATTGTGCCCAAGATTATGTCAACTCCACTCGTCTTGGATCCCTCCGCCATCTTCATTTCTATCATTTCCACCATAAAAAGAACCGCTCCTAAACAAGAGTTTCATTTGCACTTTTAATATTTCAATAAAAATGTTAAACTTTAAATGTGTACTAAAGAGTTAGTGTGATAGGTTGTTTAGCTGCATGAGCTCTTTTGATTGTTTCTATATAATCCTCTTGTATAAATCTAGCTCATCTCCATTTGGAGATATTAGAGATTATTGAATAAAATAGGTAGATCTGCTGTTTTTTTTTCCCAGCTTCATTCTCTCTGGTTTCACTAGTTGATGCAAAAGGTGAATGGTTTTGGTGATTTGTGAGTGGATATGGAGTGGGGTGGTGTGGATGATGAAGATTGTTGGCAATAATATGGTCTATGGGCGACTTTTCAATGGCGAATGATTTTTTTAGATTTGAAGAATTAACGATAAATTTAATTAACTATTTTTTTAAAATGGCGAAACGATATTTTTTAGGTAATAACTTGATGATATGACAAGAACACATTAGTCGAGATGTTTTTTAGTGGATACGTCAATATATTCAACAAAAGTTTGAGAGTGTTAATGTTTGGAGGTACCAATGTGGCAATGTGCTGGAGCAACAAATTCTTTAGGTAACTTAATGGCCAAGTTTGACAGGGTAAAACTTACATTAGGGCTAATTAAATTCCTTTAAAATTATTATTTTTATTGAAATAAGGATAACTGAACATGATTTTCAAAATTTAAAAGGAAAAAAATTAATTTCTTAAAAAGATATAAAAATTTATGGTTATGTTAACCATTACAAAATATGTTCAGCGTGATATTGTATTTTTCCTTTAGGCTAGAAGCCAACAAAATGCAAAGGAAAAGCATTAAGCATATATATAACTAAGGAGGCCTGAAACATCATCTTTCAGCACGTTAAGAACCGTACCATGAAGGTCAAAAAGTACTTGTAGCCCAGGTCCATTTGTCAGAGCTAATTTCTCCAGGCAATCAGCAACCACATTACCTTACCTTCAAATATGCCAAACATGCACTATTCAGTTCATTCTGCATAAGTTTTCAACTTTCCGAAACGAATCAAATTCCATTGTATCATCACCTCAATTAGTTAGGGAGTTAACAATTTGAAGGTTATCACATTCCAACATTATTTGCGCACAGCCTTTGTCTTAAGCAATATGCAAGCCATCATGAAAACATAAGGTCTAGATATATTCATTGGTTGGGTCACCTGTCCAAATCAAAAGGCTTGTTCAAAAGGTGGAAAAGTTTGGATAAAAATATAAGTCTAAAAAATGAGCTTAAGCAAAAAATAAGATCCGTTTTCTAAACGATCAAGTCTCAAGTAGAATTTTTTTGCCCGGACCTGGCTCGACTTGAATCAGTCTAAACTTTCTTTTCTGCTACTATTTTGTTGTCATTTCGCTATTATATTGCTACTATTTTATTATTATTATTATTTGGATATTGTATAATTTTTATTTTATTGTTAAATTTATTACTATTTTAGAGGCATTTACTTCATAAGTTGTAACTATTTTAGTGTTATTTAAGTATAATTTTTTTAATATAATTTATAATTTGTTGGGAAACAATTATTCTAATGCTTTTAATGTATCCGATTTATTATATTTTTAAATTTGTTTTCATATAAAAAATTAATAAAGATAAGTTGGACCAAATTTGAGTTTAACATTTTTAATCTATGCCAAGTTTCAACAATATTTTTAACTTATTTTTGAGTCGAGTCTAAAATTAAAAAATATACTTAAAATTTTGTAATAATCCAATCTAATCTATAATCAGGTTTAATTAGGCCTATCCCCATCCTAAACAAAAGGAAACCAACAATGCTACGTTGCTAATTACGACAACTACTAACCTCCCAAAAATTTATTTAAAGAAAATGAATACCCATTTATTTTAAAATTAATTTGATTTTGAATTGTTATTGTAAAAATATATATTTTAAAATCTCAATTTTAATAGTTAAATTAGTAATAAATTTTTTGGGTACATAATTATTTATTTTGTAAAAGCATGCATGCACTTCACACGTTCACATATATAATTATTTTCCAATGTTTTCTTTCACTTTGATTACAACTTGTAAAAGGAAGCCAAGTTGAAGTTGCATCGATTTTTGTTCTTGAAATATATATCAATTATTGCGATATACCAATGATTCTATGCATGATACGAGGCAGATAATAAATATATAGAAAAAAAAATCTGTTTTTATATGATTTTGCTGCTCAATTGATTGGATAGGCATTTTTCGTTTTTATTAGTTGATTAATTTGTCAGATATTCTTTCGGTCCAATTGTTCTCCACGTCTGCAATATCACTGGAATATATATTTATATTTGTTTTTTTATTCAAATTATACTAATTTTTTTAATTAAACAATCAATCAAAAATCCAGACTGTAGCTTGGGGAAAAAAAGGTGTATATAGATGTTGAATTTTCAACCTTGTTGGATACCAACTATTAATTATATTTATATCATTTTAAATTCAATTAATTCGAATTGAATTTTTTCCACTCGCATGTTGAGGAGAGGGGAGGGTACTTTAGAGAGAAGCTTGTTAAATGTTGTCCATTGAGGGATTGTAAATCCTTTAACGGACCCAGTATTAGGTTGGATTTTGTATTTAATTTTATCGTTGAGTTTTCTCCCTCGATTCCGTAGAGGATCTTCACTTGTCAACAAAATATTAACATTTGCTCTTAATGAAATTTAAACTCATATTAATATTTCTGGAATTTGAACCCCCGATGGATTACACATCATAAGTTTCTTTTTGAGCAAGTTTGGCCTTCCCTTAGCACAACAAAAGTTTATTGGATACAAAGATTAAACATTACAAAATGCCTATATTTATTACATCATGTATATATAATCTAGTTATATTTAAATAATTGTCTGAACTGGTGACACAAATTAACGGATTTCTAACTTAGTTGAAATAAACTAAAACATCAATTTTTTTTAAAAATGATAAATTTTATTATAAGCGAATATATATTTTATAAAACTACAACTTTAATTTTAAAAGAAATATTAAAATAGATAAATAGTTTTTGTATAAAAAAAGAGAGAGTACATTTTAACGTGGGTTGAATTGTGAAGGAAGGTTTCTTTTTCTTAATTCAAAGTCAAGAAAGGAAGTTAAATCACTCCCATTTGCATCAATGCTTTTTTTTTTCTTTTTCAAGTTCAGATTTGCACTAGTTACATAAATATCTCACAATTAATAAAAAAGTATTATCGATAAGTGGTTAAAAAAATGGAAGAAGAATTTCTTTTTCGGATTAAATTTAAATTTTAAAATTTATATTACATGAATATCGTTTTGATTCGGAATACATATAATTATAAAAAAGAAATTAGGTACGAGTTACCAGACAAAGGGATCTGTGTTGCTTCAGCTGCAATGAAGGCAATAGTAAAGGAAAGGAGTGTTACAGTTTCCACACAAAACCAAAATAATAGTTACTGTCCTTTCTAGCAAAGGGCATGGCATGAATCTGTTGGAAGCCATTCCGCAAAGTCCTACCATCAATCGCAAATTAAACAAATTCAAAAAAAGGGGTTAGTGAAGTGGATTAATGAAAGAGATGGTTTTCTTCTTTAGAGTTAAATTTCTGTAAAATGCGTTTCAATAATAGAAATTTAGACTTGCTTCATTGAGATGCCCGAGGAAGATGTCGACTCCAAATAAAATATGAAGCTATTCTGATCCTATTAAATGCATTTCACGTGGGAAAAAAATTATATAATGTGGCCAGACAAGTGATCCGTCTAGGTAATATATCCTGCCTCCCACATTGCGTCTTATCTCCATTATTTTTCTGCCTATAAATTTGGCACCATAGCTGATTATCAAGCATCCCAAAAATCAATCAAATCCCCCCACCCCGCTAGTGTTTTTCTGTGTTGACCATGGAGGCCAAATTGAGCGAGAAAGTGTATTGTTCAAATTATTTGGTAATAAATTCTGAGGAAGCCTCATGGTCTGATGCTGTTAAAGTCTTATTTTCTAGTAATTTAAGGAAGAGAAAATTTATCCACTCCTCTTTTGAGAGACAGGAAAGTGTCTTCTTTAGATTTCTTATAGTCATCTCTGTGCTCTTACAAAAGTTTCTGCTTAAGATAGCTTTCCCAGTGAAGATCATGGGGAGAATCATAGTGTATTCACTCAACTTTCTCTATGCTAATGGTGGTTTCTTTGGTCTCATAAGAAATATCATGCACGGTATATATCTTTACGACCATTTCTTCTATCATTATCTTCGACTTTATTTGGAAACTGACGAACCAACCTAATGATGTCCCGAACAGTGAAGATTGTGATTCCAGACTATAAGGCCGCAACATTTATGTCTTTTATCGGATTTATAGACATGAGAACCAAGTTAGATAGTGATATTAAATATGGGAATCCCATGTATTATCCAGCAGTTTCCATCATGGCCTGTAAGGCGGTTTACAATAATGCTGCTTATAATAAGGCTTTAATCGAAGGTCAATGGGAGGTATAAAGATGGTTTTTGTTTCTTCTATTGCTATTATTTGTAAAAAGAAGTTGGATTTACTTGTATATCAATGAATTTTACATTCATTATCGATGTTAATTTGTGTGCAGATGGAGTTTTTGGGATTTAATGATTATTGGAATGGTACCCAACCTAACCTCTTGATTTTCAGTATTTTTATTTATAAATTTGATATGTTTCATTATAAATTATAATGACTTTTGGGCAGATTTCCTTGGACAAGCTGACACACAAGTTGTCATGTTTAGAGATAAAAGTGTTGAATACGACACCATTTTTGTGTGCTTCAGAGGGACACAGCCGTTTAATTTAAATGATTGGTGCTCCGACATTGATCTGTCATGGTACGAGTTCCCCAACATCGGAAAGATTCACTGTGGTTTCTTGAAAGCCTTGGGGATGCAAAACATTGTAGGATGGGCGCAAGAAGTGGAGTTGGAATCAACCCACCGCCCACGCCGAGCAGCCTTGGCTTACTACGACATAAGGGATAAGTTGAGAGTTCTTTTGAAAAAGAACCCCAAAGCCAAATTTGTAGTGACGGGACATAGTTTAGGCGGTGCATTGGCCGCTATTTTCCCGGCGATTTTGTTTTACCACGACGAGCAATTGTTGCTTGAGAGATTGGAAGCGGTTTACACGTTCGGACAACCCAGAGTTGGGGACGAAGCCTTCGGGAATTACATGGAGAAGAATCTGAAAAAGCATGGGATTCAATTTTACAGATATGTTTACTGTCATGATATGGTTCCTAGGGTCCCTTTTGATGGCATCTTCAAGCACTTCGGTACCTGCGTTTACTACGACAGCAAATATCAAGCGTCGGTAAGATAAATTATAATATTTTCCTATGCATTAACTTAAATAATTTTTGAGAGGAGAAATAAATGGTGGGAATTGGAATGCAGATGGTTGAGGAAGAAGTACCATACAAGAACTACCTGTCGATTCGGGGCTGTTTTACCATGCGAAAGAACGCCGTTTATGAGCTGATAAGAAGCTTCAGAATGTGGACCAAGTATGGAGAAGATTACAAAGAAGGTTGGGTGCTGTTTTTCCTTAGAATTTTCGGACTGCTGGTTCCTGGTTTGCCACCTCATTGCGCCCAAGATTACGTCAACGCCACTCGTCTTGGATCCCACCACCATCTTCTTTCCCTTCCTTTCCACCATAACTAGTGCTGCTGATGAACCACAGTTGCACTTCGGCATTTCTTTCGCAGAGTTGGACACAGATAACTAAATCAATATTGTTTCAGCCCTGTTTAAGTCTTCATATGTGTTTTTTTGTTTTAATTTGACCGTATGTGATTCACTTTTTAGATTATCATTATTAATATTCTTATCTATTTATCTCAATAAAATGATGATCTAATTGCAGTTTAAAAATATTATGTGGTAAAATCGTCTATAACTCCTTTGATGAATTGACTGCAAGTGTTTAATTGTTACAGAATCAATAAAATCAAAAGCATATATTCCATAATAACCAACAGTATAAACATGTAATAGATCAGAACAACTGAGCATAAAAGGATTACTAGCTACGTTACATCCAATCAGTGAACAAACTTAGAGCTATGCTTTGGTGTTGTTGAATCCTGGGAGTTTTCTGCTGCCATGGACACTGTTAAATATATCAAGAACTGTTTTGGAGTGAGTTGTACGTGCAACAAGGATAAGAGACCATGGGCTGATTGGATAGTTTTGTTTTTTGTTTTTTTTTTTTTTAATCTTGGTAAGATCTGTAATGTCGATTTTGTTTGTCTGTAGGATCTTTTTTAATTTACAGTCACAAAGTCATTTTCATTAGAAAATTAGAGCCCATAACAAAAGTTGAAAGATGGAAGCATTCAGAAATAGAAGCAGAACAACACTCTGGTTTCGTTATAATCCAGCCTACTGCAACAAAATAAAAATGTATGTTGCTCACTTACTATTACCATCTGTTAGAAACGTGACAAAAGTATGACATGGCACAAATTACACCGTCAAACGCTGACTCAACTTCCATGTTTACCGATTCTAATACCAAAACAAGCAGATCAAAATATCCACTTTATTCGGCCGAATACCATTTGGGTTTTGGGTAGACTTTTATTCGAATCTTGTTCATGGAAGCGGGTTTACAACTTCTTTATCTAAATATTTTTTATTTAATTAATATTTAAATTTAAATTTTGTCATATACTATTAGAAAACAATAACATGACAATAATAAATAATATTATAGTCACATGTGATAGCTTTATATTAAGGTACATGACAAGCATTCATGCAGGTGGTGGAACAAAAACGAGTAGAAGTAGCTGTCAATTTTGGACATCCGAAAAGAACCTATTTGTTAGCTGATAACCAACTTGAAATTGTGGACCAAGTATGATGCAGGTTACAAAGATGATGGTCTGGTTTTGTCATAATCTTTGAATTGCCATCTCATTCTGTTGTGCCCAAATCAACGATCCACTCCTCTTTGGAACCCACCACCACCACCATAAAAAAAAAAAAAGTGGAATTTGGCACTTCTTTTGCATTTTGAATATTTCAGCAAAAATGAAATTTTAATGTTTCCATAAAAAGGGTTGATAATCTCATAATTCTGGATTTGTAGTTGACTGTGATTGTTAGCAGAGGATTGTAGCCTATTTCTGGGAAGATTTTTACTGTTAAGCTAGCCAAAGGTAGTAGAAGGGTCGAAATCAAGGGAATTGAGGACTTTTGTTCTGAATTTTAATAATTTTATATGGTTGGTAGAGAAAAATAAAGCAGCAGCACAGTCTAATAATTATCTTCCAAATTTTGTCTTTTCCGCTTCATTATTTTCTTATATCAACTTCCATGAAAAAAAAATTTATAAAGCTAAACATGTGAACCTAATTAATATATTTATCATTCTAATATTCAAGAACCACTATTAAAAAAAATTATACATAATCAAATAATTTACCTCCATTTATTAAACCATACGCATGTGTCGCGTTCCACTTTTTCTAAAACAAATAAAACATCCATCACATTCCCACCCACAACCACGTTCTTCACGATGAAAACGAAATTTGAAATTAATAAAGTGGAGGGGCCAGATGTAATGTCACAACTTTACTTCAGCTCTTGGCTAGTACTGACATCATTCAACCAAATAATACTAAGTTTTTTATATTCAAATTCTAATATTTTAAACTGATAAAAAAGGTTTACAATATGGTCATTGTAGTTATTTATAGTCACCCGTGGCTATTTTGTCATTTCATACACTTAATTGTTTTTTCAATAAAAAATAAAATAAAACAAGTTACAAAATAGTGCTTTGTTCCACACTCACATCCTATATAATATAAGAAAATCATCTTAAACACTTATATATATATATATATATGTATTCGTGTTTATAAGATAATTTTTATAATTAAAATAGAAATATTTTAAAAAAATTAAATTTAAATATAATTATTTGTATAATTATTTTAATTTTCACTTTTCTGTTAAAAATAAAAAATTGTAATTAAGATATTTCAATTACATCAAATTATTTAATAAGATAAATTAATTATAATAATTACCCATGATTTTCCAAATACTTCGTTACCAAGATGCTAAGGATTTTTAAAATAAATAAATAAATAGATCCTCAAATATAAAATTTATTACATTATTTAATCATTAGCCCGACAGCATACAAATCAATCCTTTGTAAAGAAATATAATAAAATCGCCTCACTACTGCTATCTCAGAAAAGAAAAAAAAAAAAAAAAAAAAGGCATAGTCGAAAGTCGAAACGGAGAAATTTCCATCATTTTCTCTGCAGTAGTAATGGAAAAGCAAGAAGAAAGCAGGGAATGCGACAAGGGTTTCTCTTGCAGTTTCATGCTATTGAAACCCGAAGAAGTGAAACTCATTGATCTGTTTCGGATCTTGTTTTCAAGTAACTTGGAGGACCGGAAATTTGTGGATAGTTCGTCGGAAACTGAAGAGAGTTTCAGATACCGATGGCTGATATTCATCTCCATTCTGGCCCAGAAGATGCTCATGCTTACGTCCAAGCCAATGGCATGGATGGGATCCAAGATCGAGATGTTGCTAAATCTTCTCGCTATTAACAACTTCCTTGTGCTCCTACGAGGTATTTATCTTTCTTTCTCTGCTATCAATGCTCATTGAATTTGTTTTGCATATGATGTTCTTGATGATCCTTCACCAAATTTTTTTTTCAAAAAAAAAGTCGTCTCAGTAGTACTTCACGTATCACTGCAACTGGTTTTCATAATTAAAATCTTGAGCATCGTTTAATTATCAAACCAACAAATTAATTAAAAGACAATGAAATTTCATGCTACTGTTTTCCCAAAAAAAGGATTTTCTTAACACTGCTTTTAAAGCAATTGGTATGAATTGTCTTTTATTTGATAATTATCACGTTAATTAATGTCACAATTGATTAAGATATTTCGTTAATTTATTACGTGATGACTTTAGTTTCTGAGTTAATTGTATAATTTCTTTTTATAAAGGAAACTAATAGTAAAAACTTTTAATGTTTCCTTTAAACTTGGAAAGTGAACAGAACATTGCCTTTTTTACTTTTATTGAGTCTCTCATCAAACTTATGGTTTGTGGGATTGATTCTTTTGTTGACTTGCTGTGTGCAAAAAACCAAAAGGAAGGGTAGTGGCTGATATGAAAACAATATATTATTAAAGTTTGTAAGGGTATTGGAAAAAAGTACATCCAATAATGGATGTATAAATAATTTTAAAATTTATTAAATATATTTATAATTAAAACGAAATTTACATTTAATTTCCTGTGGAGAATATAAAGTATATCACTTTCATCGTAAAATTATCATATAGATAGTTATATTAGGGGTCAAATTAAATTTTGTTTCTTCTATTAGAAATGATAAGATTAAACTTTGTATATTAAATCAATTAGTATATTGGTCCTTTCATCTCTACGATTAAAAACCGATGTAGCTCACAAAATAACTAGACAATTACACACGTATTTCATGTCAATATATAAAAATCAATTTTTAACTGTGGATGAATTTTTTAATAGACAGACTGATTTGTTCTTTAATTTAAAATTAATTTACTCATTTTTTAAATAAAAAAATAAAATATAATCTAATTCATAATATAAAATTCTAAGAAAATAAAAAACCAATCCATAGATTTAATATATAAGGCATCATAAAAATACTTAAAAAACTTTTAACTATTTTTTAATGATGCTTTTAATATTCGTTATACTGGCAAAAAGTAATTCATATTAAAATGGGTTCATAAATTATCTGTAATGTAATATCGGTGAAAAGTTTAATAATATATATTTATAAAATATAATATAAAATTTTAGTATTTTTTATTAAATAAGGGACTGATTTGAATCGATTATTTATGAAAAAAGTTATTTAAAGTGGGTAATTCTTTTTATAAAATAGTTATTTGTTAGATATAATAATAAGACACGTCATATTTTTAATAAGAGAATTTAATATCAGTTACTGAAGACAATATTATTAATATACCATTGCAATTTTTTTATTTTTCTAAATTATGATAGCATATGGGTGAAAGAAAATATATATATTTATTGATTAAATTATAGATGAAATGATAAATCACTCGTATGTAAATCTTGACTAATATTGAATCTAACCTTTGAAAACTAGGTTGATTTTAATTTTTAATTGTTTTATTTAAAAAATCATATAAAAATATTAGAAGACAAAAAATTTGTTATAATAATATTTAATTTTTAAAAAAATCAAATTGGTTATTATTGGATCAATTAAAGGTTTAATCGTAATATAGATAGAAATTAAATAATAGTTTGGTACACCAAAGCTTACCTGGTCCACTATTATTTAAAATGATGAATGTGGGCCATGTCGGTGGTGCACCAAAGCCTACCTACCCTGCTCCACTATTTTACTGCCGTCACTTAGCAGCCTCTTCCTTTTTTTTCTTTTTCAAGAAAAAAGCAGAAATTAATATTTAATTGTAAAAGTCCTAGTTCAAGTCTCCTCATCTACATCTTTTATCTTAAAAAATATATATATATATTTAAATTTAATTATAAAAATATAAATATAAACAAATAGTGGTCATATTAAATAATAGTCAGGCTTGGGTAAACTAAAACTAAATCAATCAAACATTTTTGTAACGCTTTATTTCTGGAGAAATTATTACCACGTTAAATATGGTCCTTTCCAATAGTAAGTGTTTTTTACATGTCAGTCCTTATTTCTAATTCGTCACATGCATCTCTATCTTGCCTTTCTTCTCCCTCCGTCTTCCCTGTTCCTAACTACTAGAGAATCACAGAGGAAGACCCAGTACAGAAAGAATGAATCAAAAGAAAATAAGAAAAGATAGAAAACCTAAATAAGTATGACTTAATGTTTCCTGATATCTTAATTCATGAACCTGCATTTTCTGGAATGAATTTTATAGTGGTTTGATTAGAAAGGGACCATGTTCGAAGGGATTTGGTGCGAAAATAAGATTTACATGTAAAAAAATGCTTATGTAAAGATTGACTTGTGTGTCTAAGGCATTTTTGGGTTGTATATATAAAAGAATATACTCTTCTACAGATCCACCAAAACTTAAAAAAGAATTCAACATACATATACTTATTTGGAGCGATCATACCTGAGTACGTAACATAAAAGTTATGCATGTCGAACAATCAATAATGTAATATTTTTTTCCCCATTTCCATACAGGAAAGACTAAGAAGCCAGATAAAGATTCGGCAATATTCATCTCTTTCATCGGTAATATGGACAAGAGAATGAAGCTGGACAGTAAGATCAAACCCGAACATGGATGCCACTATTATTCGGCACTGTCGATGATGGCTTCCAAAGCATCGTATGAGAATCGAGCCTACATTGAAACTATTGTCAAGGATCATTGGAAGGTATATATGAAAGAACTGAGAGAAATTGTATTGAAATATGACAAATAATTAACTCCTTTTGTAATCTTTTTGGCAGATGGAGTACATGGGGCTTCATGATCACTGGAATGGTAAGACCCGATAATGTCTTGAAGTTTGTTAGACTTAAATCCGCAATGGGGATGCATCACCATTTGTTTGTGTGTGTTTGGTTTGGCAGATTACCAAGAAAAAGCCACGACGCAACTCTTCTTTATGCGTGATAAAAGTGAAAACCATGACACCATAGTTGTTGCCTTTAGAGGAACGGAGCCATTCGATGCAGATGCATGGTGTTCGGACTTCGATTTGTCTTGGTATGAGCTTCAAGGAATGGGGAAAATCCATGGCGGATTTATGAAAGCTCTTGGGTTACAAAAGAACGTAGGGTGGCCAATGGAATACAAAGCAAACGAAACCCGGGAAGAACCCTTAGCTTATTATTTCGTTAGAGACAAGTTAAAAGCACTCTTGAGCGAAAGTGAAAACACAAAGTATATATTGACAGGTCATAGTTTGGGCGGGGCATTAGCCATTCTTTTTCCTGCAATTTTGTTTCTCCACGAAGAGAAATTGTTGTTGCAGAGATTAGAGGGGGTTTATACATATGGCCAACCTAGAGTCGGGGACGAGAAGTTCGGGAAATACATGGAAAGCAAGTTGGAAGAACATAAAATACGTTATTTCAGAATTGTTTATTGCAATGATATGGTGCCGAGGTTGCCTTATGATGACAAGGATCTAATGTTCAAGCACTTTGGCACCTGCGTCTACTATAACAGGCACTATCAAGGAAAGGTAAGACATTGTCCCTTTCTATCTTTCATTTGACAAACAAATACAGGTTGCAAGTAATAAATGTGTGGTTTTGTGGCAGGTTGTAGCAGAAATACCAAACAAGAACTATTTCTCACCGTTGTCGGCAATACCAATGATGATAAACGCCATTTGTGAGTTGATAAGAAGCTTCACTATATGTTATTCTAAAGGAGCGGAGTACAAAGAAGGTTGGTTTTTAAGAGTTTTTAGGATAATTGGATTGGTGATCCCTGGAGTTTCAGCTCATTCTACTCAAGACTATGTTAACTCTACTCGTCTTGGTTCCTCCGATGTTTTTCTTCCATCCCAAGAAATGATTCCATAATTCTAATCTTTTTACTTCCAACATTATTCATATTTATGTCATTACGGAACATGATATTGTGAATATATATAGTTAAGGGTGTGTTTGAATGGGTGGTAGGGTGCGGTGCATTTAGTTTACTTTTTGACGTATTACGTTGCAGTGTCTAATCTTACCGTCACCGCTGTTTTTACACTAACCGCAAGTAAACACACCGTCCTTTCAAACTTATCATTAATTTTATGTCTCCCTCAGCCCAAAAGTATGAACCCAAATTTTAACATTTGTGGCTGGCAAAATTTCAGTGGTGTAAAAAGCCCAAGTTGATTTGTATGATAAATTTTGTTTAGCTTGTCTCCTATATATGTGTTACATGAAATGGAGTGAAATGTGTTTCTCATGTAGTTGTAGAACCAATGCCTTCCCAAATAGTCACTCTTAGGATATATATTTTCATTTCAATCTTGTTATTCTTGACCAAACAAATTAAAACTTTAGGATTAGAATCCGAATCTCCATTTGCTAAATGTATAAGCAATCACCATGTCATGATCCTCCTCTTTTACTCAACTTTTTTCTTGCTAAATGCTAACTCTTAATGATATGATTATATAAATCAATTAAGTTGTAGATTCAATTTGGTTGCAACTTCTATATATTCAAAACTTATAAATGCTGTTTATTAAAGGTGATTGGATATTAACCCAAATGAAATAAATGATCTATGATTTAATTTATCAAACGTGACACATGCATTGATTAAGGAGCTAATTACACATTATCAAATGCTGAAGAGCCTTTGGTTAAAGATAGTTGAAAGTAGTATTCATGTTTCTACTTTATTTTACCCCATCTATAAATTCCTTATTCCCATGGTTTTCAATTCCTTTGATGAGTGAGAAAGCAAAGCATATATCCCGCAATGCAAATGTAAGTTTGCGACAATATTTAAGCAGCTGATAATAGGTTATGAAATTCACACCCAAATCAAGCCAAAGCTAGCCTAGTATTCTCTTCTTCTTCTGGGTGTTTTTTGTCTGATTAATTAAAGCCATGGCTGTTAACAAATACCAAGCAGACCGTTATTTAATGCTGAAACCAAATGAAGTGAGTATATGGAAGGTTATTCGATTATTATGGAGCAAAAGAATGGAGGAAAACGATTACTTTTATCTACGAGAAAGTGATGAAAAGGAAGTTTTCATTGAAAAGGGCCTTGCCATCGCCTTGCTCGCAGCTCAAAAGGGTCTGCTCCATGCTGCCAAATGTTAGGAAGAAACCGAACAACCGAAACAAAGCGAAAGCACAACCGGTGTTCTTTCTCTCCTTATAACTCCTGTAAAAAATTATGGCAAGCACAATAGCACAAGATATGTTCTCTAGCAACCTTAATCAACCACAAATAAACTAATGCAACCACAACAAAAATAAATAGAGACACCGGTATTTTACGTGGAAAACCCCTCTAAATTAAAGGTAAAAACCACGGGACTTTAGAGTCCGATAAAGAGCTCCACTATCATCAAATGTTCGGCTACAAGATCACAATATCAAGCCTACAACAAGCATTCAACTCCGACAAGGCTAACAATATGTAATCTTTAGCAAAAGAGAGAAAAATGAGAGAACATCACCAAAAAACGCAGCTTCTGAAAAATAGGTATTTCCGACGCTAAAAGACTCGGATGAAAAATCCGACCGTACAAAGTCAAGAACACCTTATCGCCTAGCTGCTGTCCAAAAATCAGCTCAATCGAACCACGGATGGACCTTCGATCGAAGAGTTGATCACTGCTGCACCAAGCTTGAAAAACTGATTTTTCTATTCTCTCTTTTTCTCCAACGAGCTTCAATTTCACTCTCTTTCTCTCTGGATGTAATTGAGAATTTTGCTCTCAATTAAGAATGCTGCCCACTCCCACGTTAAAAGGCCAAAAAATTGGCTTTTGACAAACCAAAAAGAAGGCAAAACATTGTGGCAGAAAATATGGGTTTTTCCCACATAGTGGGACCCATACCCAACAAATCTCCCCCTCCAACTATGTGGGGAATGCCTCCATGCCGGAGGTCAAACAACATGCTTCAAACTTTCCTCTTGGTAAGGCCTTCGTCAACATATCAGCACCATTATCATTAGTGTGTATCTTCTCAAGCTCTAACAGCTTAGCTTCAAGAACATCTCGTATCCAATGGTACCTCACATCAATATGCTTAGATCTAGCATGAAAAGTTGAGTTCTTACCAAGATGAATAGCACTCTGGCTATCACAGTACAGGACATACTTCTCCTGAGTAAAACCAAGCTCATGCACAAACTTCTTCATCCAAAGCATCTCCTTACACGCTTCGGTTGCTGCAATGAACTCTGATTCGGTGGTGGACAATGCAACACACTTTTGCAGTCTCGATTGCCATGCCACAGCTCCCCCTGCATAAGTGATTAAGTAACCTGAAGTAGATCTCCTCGAGTCAATGTCTCCGGCCATGTCTGAATCTGTATACCCAACAAGAACAGGTTTCTCATTGCCGAAACAAAGTTTCATGTTGGAAGTGCCACGAAGATATCTCATAATCCACTTCACTGCATTCCAATGCTCTCTGCCTGGATTAGAAAGAAACCGACTAACTGTACCAACGGCATAAGCCAAGTCTGGTCTCGTGCAAACCATTGCGTACATCAAACTACCCACGGCTCAAGAGTAAGGAATTTTCTGCATCTCTTCCTTCTCCTTTTCTGTAGAAGGACTATGCTTAACACTCAATCTAAAGTGCATAGCAAAGGGAGTATTCACCGCTTTAGCTTTGTCCATACTAAACCTTTGAAGTACTTTCTCAATGTACCTCTCTTGTGATAACCATAATTTCTTGGCCTTTCTATCACGTGTCAGTCTTATGCCAAGAATTTGCTTTTGCTGGCCCCAAATCCTTCATTGCAAAGGATTTACTCAACTCTTGTTTCAACTTCTCAATTCTAGAAGCATTCTGACCAACAATAAGCATATCATCAACATAGAGCAAAAGAATAATAAAATCATCACCAGAGAATCTCTTAACAAACACACAATGATCAGAAGTAGTCTTCTTGTAGCCTTGCTCCCCCATAACAGACTCAAACTTCTTGTACCATTGCCTTGGAGCTTGCTTCAAACCATACAAGCTCTTCTTCAATCTGCACACATAGTCCTCTTTCCCTTGTGCAACAAAACCCTCTGGCTGCTCCATGTAAAGCTCTTCTTCCAAGTCACCATGAAGAAAAGCAGTTTTCACATCCATTTGTTCAACCTCTAGGTCATAACAAGCTGCCAAACTCAGTATAGTTCTGATAGAGGACATCTTCACAACCGGAGAAAATATTTCTTCAAAATCAACCCCCTTTTTCTGAGTATAACCCTTGACGACCAATCTAGCTTTGTATCATGGAGATGAAGACTTCTCTTCTTGCTTCAACCTGTAAACCCACCGATTATTCAAAGCTCTTTTGCCCTTAGGCAGTTTCACCAATTCAAAAGTATGGTTCTCATGCAAGGATTGAAGTTCGTCTTTCATCGCTTCAACCCACTGATCTTTGCATTCACTCTCCATAGCCTCTTCATAACATTCAGGTTCTTCCCCGTCAGTCAAAAGAACATATTCATCAGGAGAATACCTGACAGAAGATCGTCGATCTCTGGAAGACCTTCGAAGTGGAACTGCTGGTGGAGCTATAGGTGCTTGTTGTTAATCATTCACAACATCATCCATGGGAGTATCAAAGTCACCTATAGTCTGATGGTCACCACTAACATCACCATGCACATCATCCTGGATAGGATCTGGTGAAGAGTCTAGGGGAACCGGATTCACATCGATCAAGTCACCACTACCTTGTGAATCCACTTTCTCCGTCTTATCAATGTCATCAATGGTCTGATCCTCAATGAAGACAGCATCTCTGCTTCTCACGAGTTTCTTCTGAACTGGATCATAGAGTCTATAACCAAACTCACCGTCTAGACCATAACCAATAAAAATGCATTGTCGAGCCTTGGCATCCAACTTGGATCTTTCATCCTTTGGAACATGAACAAATGCTTTACAACTGAACACACGTAGGTGATCATATGACACATCTTTACCAAACCAAACTCTATCTGGCACATCACCTTTCAAAGGAACACTAGGAGACAGATTTATCACATGTGTCACTGTATTCAAAGCTTCAGCCCAAAACGATCTTGGTAACTTTGCATCTGACAACAAACATCTGACTCTCTCAATCAATGTTCGGTTCATTCTTTCAGCTAATCCATTTAACTGTGGAGTCTTTGGTGGTGTTCTCTGATGTCTGATTCCCTGTCGCAGACAATACTCATGAAACGACCCTGTGTACTCGCCACCATTATCAGTACGAATGCACTTCAACTTCTTCCCAGTTTCCCTTTCAACTGATGCTTGAAACTGTTTAAACACCTCAAAGACTTGATTTTTAGACTTCAAAGTGTAAACCCATAGCTTTCTTGAACAATCATCAATGAAAGTCACAAAGTAAAGTGCACCACCATGTGATCTTACTTTTATCGGACCACAAACATCTGAATGGACCAACTCTAGCAACTCTGATTTCCTATGAGGAGGATGGCTTCTAAATGAAACTCTTTTCTGCTTTCCTGCTAGACAATGAGCACAATTCTTCAGTGTAGCATTCTTTAAACCCGAAAGTTGATTCTTCTTCGCTAAACAGCTAAGCCCCTTCTCACTCATGTGACTGAGTCGTTTATGCCACAACTCAATTGAGCTGTCATTCAGTGTCACATTCACCGTCTCTCGAGAAGTCAAAGCTTGCATCAAGTACAAATTTGAGCTCCTCTTTCCTCGAGCCACAACCAAGGAGCCTTTAGTCAGCTTCCACTGCCCTTCACTGAAGGTGTTACAGAATCCCTCATCATCAAGCTTTCCTGCAGAAATCAAATTCAAAAGGACATCCGGTGCATGTCTGACATCCTTGAGAGTTAACTTTGTTCCATTGTTACTCACCAAGCTAACATCTCCCATACCAATAACCGAAACCAAACCATCATTACCCATCTTCAATACCCCAAAATCACCAGGAGTATAAGATGTGAAGAATTCCTTCCTCGACGTGACATGAAGTGATGCACCAGTATCAATCACCCAACTAGTCTCGTCGCATGCTAGGTTGACCAAATTCTCATCACAAATAACTAACAGATCTTCACGAGTAACAGTAGCAACACGCTCGGATTTTTCATCATCATTCCGATCGTGTTTATCACCACCACCACCTTTGTTCTCTTTCTTCCACTTGAAGCAATATTTCTTGATATGACCTTTCTTACCACAATGATGACACTCAAGATTCTTGTATCTCGATCTTGACTTGCTTCGGCTTTTATCTCTACCCTTTCCATCTTTGTCTCTGTTTCTCCCTATGTTCTCGATAACCAACACCTCGGACTGTGATGTAGAACCCTGAGATCTTCTTCTAACCTCTTCATTCAACACACCACTCTTAGCCAAATCCAAAGTAATAATACCCTGTGGGGCAAAATTAATGAGTGAGACTCGAAAAGTCTCCCAAGAGTCTGGTAGAGTAGCAAGCAACCAAAGTCCTAAAATCTCGTCATCAAATTTGACACCCATACCAAGCAACTGATTCATCATACTCTTGAATTCACTAACATGGTCAGCTATAGACATTCCTTCTTTATATTTCAGCGCCATCATTTTCTTCAGCAAAAATAACTTGTTATTGCCCGACCTCGAAGCATACAAGCTTTCAAGCTTCTCCCACAATTTTCGAGCATGTGTCTCCTGATCAATGTGGTTGTAAACATTTTCTTCAACAAATTGCCGAATAAAGCCACACACTTGTTGATGCTCAAATTCCCATTCTTCATCACTTTTCGAATCGGGTTTTTGAGTAGTAAAGACCGGAAGATGCAAAGCCTTCACAAACAACAAGTCCTTCAT
Organism: Gossypium hirsutum; assembly: GCF_007990345.1. Taxonomy (NCBI): domain Eukaryota; kingdom Viridiplantae; phylum Streptophyta; class Magnoliopsida; order Malvales; family Malvaceae; genus Gossypium; species Gossypium hirsutum. The sequence continues at coordinate 4,606,355 of NC_053434.1, read as the reverse complement.
TTTATTCCGCCAAAGTTGATAATTTGTGCCATTCAACATAATCATCTTGCTCGTATTAATTTCCATAATTATCTGACACAATAACCAAGCTCTGGTACCAGTTTGTTAGGAAGAAACCGAACAACCGAAACAAAGCGAAAGCACAACCGGTGTTCTTTCTCTCCTTATAACTCCTGTCAAAAATTATGGCAAGCACAATAGCACAAGATATGTTCTCTAGCAACCTTAATCAACCACAAATCAACTAATGCAACCACAACAAAAATAAATAGAGACACCGGTATTTTACGTGAAAAACCCCTCTAAATTAAAGGTAAAAACCACGGGACTTTAGAGTCCGATAAAGAGCTCCACTATCATCAAATGTTCGGCTACAAGATCACAATATCAAGCCTACAACAAGCATTCAACTCCGACAAGGCTAACAATATGTAATCTTTAGCAAAAGAGAGAAAAATGAGAGAACATCACCAAAAAATGCAGCTTCTGAAAAATGGGTATTTCCGACGCTAAAAGACTTGGATGAAAAATCCGACCATACAAAGTCAAGAACACCATATCGCCTAGCTGCTGTCCAAAAATCAGCTCAATCGAACCACGGATGGACCTTCGATCGAAGAGTTGATCACTGCTGCACCAAGCTTGAAAAACTGATTTTTCTATTCTCTCTTTTTCTCCAACGAGCTTCAATTTCACTCTCTTTCTCTCTGGATGTAATTGAGAATTTTGCTCTCAATTAAGAATGCTGCCCACTCCCACGTTAAAAGGCCAAAAAGTTGGCTTTTGACAAAACCAAAAAGAAGGCAAAACATTGTGGCAGAAAATATGGGTTTTTCCCACATAGTGGGACCCATACCCAACACCAAACTCTTGAAATGCTTTGGACAAAAGCTGGAGATGTGGTTGAACCTCGTCTCCTTTAACACTAACATTTTCATGCTCTTCTTCAACACCCTGCGATGTTAGTGACTCCTTTCTTTCTTTTCTTTCATGTTACATTATCTTTTCGATAAAAATATTGATTTTATTCAATTTTTAAAAAAAAATATTTTTATATTTGTATATTAAAATTTGAGTAAGATAAAATTACTTTAAACAAAATATATTATTAAATTTAAACTGAGGATAACAATTTACAAATATGAATAAGTTGGCTTATTTTTTGAACATAACTATACTTAAGTAAACATGTATGATAACATTCGTTAGCCCAACACGAACGCTTGCATCAAATTTTAATATGTATAAATTGAATATTTTTAATCATAAATTTTGAGATGAGATTATTATGTTAAAATTCAATTTGTCAAAGTTTATTTGTAGCAATAGTTAAAACTCTTATTTGATACTTATATATTGTACGGATTCAAACCTTATTATCTCTCTTCCCCTTCTCAATTATGTAATGATAAAGAAAAATTCATTAACTTATTAATTTGTAAATATATAGGTAAAGTGAAAATTCCAAAGCGTGAATCAGATGATTTTATGTCGTTCGCGGCATATATAGACAAACGAGTTAAATTAGACGAGAAGATAGAACCCGGAAATGTAAGATATAATTCAGCACTGGCTATAATGGCGGCTAAACTAGCTTATGAGAATAAGGGCTTTATTAGAAACACAGTTGAACAACATTGGAAGGTAATTTTCCTTCCTGCCTCTTAATTATGGATGATATAACTTATTTATCTCACTTTGAAGGGTGTACATGGTGCAGATGGAATTCATTGATATGGACACCAACTATTGGAATGGTATCAATTTCCATTTCTGTTTTTGTTTCTTTTGTATTAATTTCAAATTTATATACACAAAATTAATTATATTTAATTTGGACAGATTATTTTGAGAATTTTCATACCCAAGGCTTCATGTTTTATGATGAAAGGGTGAATATGATAGTGGTATCTTTCAGAGGAACAGAAGCCTTCAACGCATACGATTGGTGTACGGATTTCGATATCTCCTGCTTTGAAAACCCGGAAATGGGAAAGATCCATGGCGGATTCATGAAAGCTTTAGGCTTAGTAATGGACCATGGTTGGCCACCTCAACTCCCTGCCGATAAACGAAACAAGAACTTGGCTTATTATGCCATAAGAGATGAGCTCAATGAAAGGATGGATTTAAACAAAGAAACCAAGTTCATAGTGACCGGTCACAGTCTCGGCGGTGCATTGGCGGTATTGTTCCCTGCGATCTTGGCATTGCATGGAGAAACAAAATTGCTGGAGAGATTGGAAGGGATTTACACGTTTGGACAACCCAGAGTTGGAGATGGCAAGTTTAAAAGGTTCATGGAAGAACAAGTGCTGGATAGATATGGCGTTAAATATTTGAGATTTGTTTACTGCAATGATTTGATTACCAGATTGCCTTTCGACGATCCTGTAACTTCCCTTTACACCCATTTTGGAACTTGCCTTTACTTCAACAGCTGCTATAAAGGACAGGTGAATGGTTTGAATTAAACATGCACAACAATGGTCGAAACTGAGATTGATTTTAACAATTTATTTTTCATTTTGGGGTTTGCAGATACTGGATGAAGAACCACACAAGAACTACTTTGCGACGTTTGGAGGAACTCGGAGGTTCTTGAATGCACTGTTTGAGTTAGTGAGGTGTCTTTATCTGCCATTGTTGAAAGGAGGAGATTACAGAGAAGGTTTAGCGATGATATTGATAGTTAGGTTTACTGCGCTGGCTTTTCCAGCGGTTGCGGATCATAATCCTTTGGATTATGTTAACGCAACTCGATTGGGATCCATGGAAGTATTTCAACGTGCTGAATCTTCCAAGAAATGGCTCAAAAATTCAGCAACTTCTGGTCGGGAGGTCCAAGATAAAATTAAATATTGTTGAACCGTCCAATGTCCACTATTTTAGGTGTCACTACGGTACAAACTTTTACAGCGAGAACCGTGGAATTAAAAATAACCGGCACATCAGATACAAAGTTTCATATTTGTTGATTTCTCCATGTCTAAATAACTTTATTTAGCTGATACAACTGTAATCTAATAAATTACACAAGTAACAAAGCTAATATTTAGTATATTGTAAGTAAGATTAAAGGGCAGAAAATTGTCTTATAAGAATATAGTAAAATATTTAAAAATAAAAAACACATGATAATTTTTTAAAATTGTTTGTAGAATAAAAAATGATACAATGTCTGTGTACTAAATACTAACCATTATTTAATTAGATAAATATGTATACAAACGATATCATTATAACTCCATATAAATTCACTCAATTACATAAATAATTAATCAATTAATTACTAATTTAATTAAAAAATGTGTATATATAAGTAAAGTTATAATATTGAATGATTTAATTGGATAAATGATTATACAATTAATTGTTTACAAGGCACATTTCAGTCTTTCTCTTTTTTCTTTTTTTTTCTTTTTTTTGCATTTTACAGAAAATAGGTTAAATATCACTTTTGCTCTCTTTATTAGGCCTAAAATTAAGATTTAATCTTTATACTTGAATTTTTACAATAATTTTGGTCTTATTTTTTAAATTTTTTATAATATTTAGTCAAAATAGTTAATATTGTTGATTATTTTGATAAAAAATTTTACATGAAATTTTTTTATCAAAATACTATTTTAACTAAAAAAAAACCATATCAACTACCAAAATGATTAACCGTACTAATTATTTGGACAAACTAATGACATGATTTTTTTGCATTTTTTAGTCATAAGATAATGGTAAAATTGTAGTTTTGATTTCTCTACTATACTCATATCGATATTTAATTTTTATATTTTAATTTTATATAATTTGGTCTTTCACTTTTACAATGACATTGATTAGTCGAAGTAATTTTACATACTTATATGTGATAGTTATATCTTATTATTTTATTATTATATCATTTGCATGCTGACAAGTGTCCAAGAATAAAAAAAAATTATTTCTAATTGAAAGGCTAATGGTAATTATTTTCAACTATTTATAAATGTCTTGAAAAAAAAAAGAGACTATGAACGTGACAAAATGGCATTACACTGTATTTTATCTATAGATTATATGACAATGGTGAAGTTTCAATTTTGGTCCCTATTCTATGTTCAAATTTAGATTTAATCTTTATATTTCAACTTCTTTGACATAAATTAGTATTTTATCTATAGATTATATAACAATGGTGAGTATTAAATGCTAACATACATATCTAGCCAAACGATATCACTTATGTTTGAATTTAAAAATTCAATTAATTAAATTCATTTAATTAAAACATCAATTAATTTACTTGGCTGAATATGTACATTAACATTTAAAACCTATTTTAATTGCCACGTCGAGCTGTTATTTGGGAGTAGTAACAATTTTATAAAAAAACGATTATATAAATAATTAAAACATAAATTTTTAAATATAAATAATTAAAATATAATTTAAGTCAAAATTCGCATATTGATAGTTACGTCTTGTTGTATAATATGTTTGGTAATAACAAATGACGCAGTTCCTCGAAACTTTTGTAATAAAAATTCCGCGTATCACTGTTGTAAAACGTTTCCACCTTAAATTAGTCGAAATTTGACAAAACAGAGATATATAAAAACAAAAAATAAAAGGCGGGAGAAAAAGTCAAATTGATGGGTGCGTTTAAAATTTTCCAACATTCATGCTCTCACGTTTATTTCCACAACTCCTTATGTCCCGTCCAATTCACGCAATATGTGAACACAAATTTATTTAATATTGATTGGAAACCACACCCAATATTTGTGTTACATTCTGGTGTGGTCTATCAACAATGTCATCATAGCACATCTAACCTTTTTGTATTTTAGTTTTAAGAATTATTGAAAATTAATTTTAAGAATTAATAGGTAGTTTGTTATTTGAATTTGTTTACAAATATTTAGTTGGTATATGAATTTGTTATATATATTATTTTAATTTGTCTATAGTGTTAATTTTTTTTGAATTATAAGAGGAGGATAAAACTTTAATAGTAAAATGACTCAAACTCAGGTCATATATAAAATAGTGAACACCCTAATCATTAAGGCAACACACCGAGTTCAATGGTGTTAAATTTTTAAGGGTTAATATGTAGTTTGCCTACTAAACTTATCTAAAATTACCTAGTTATACTTAAATTTGTCCAAAACATTATACTTTTTTTTAAATTAGTTCATATTTTTAAAAGATTTTTAATTTCTTAATTTACGTCTATCATATGTCATACTGATAGGCTGTGTCACTATAAGATTAGCCATCAATACTATATTAATATAAACTAACGATATTAATGTGGAGATACAATTTAAATGATGAAATACAATTTTAAATATAATTTGATAAAAAATTTAAGTATTAATTAAAAATTTAGAAAAATTACATATTAACCCTAATTTTAAATTGTACTATATAAAATTTTAATTTGATAATTAAGAATAAATTTTTATTTTATTTTACAAATAGTGTATCGAATATTGTTTTAGCTAAACTTCTTTAGGACAACGAAGCGTGCAAAGATGGGTGGACTTGAAACTCACGTGCGAGCTCAAAACAAGATAATGTAGCTTTTAATCAACACGTGTTAAGAACACATTTGTTTCCAGGAGGATACTTGTGCAACAAGCCAATAGTTTAATTAATGGTTAAAATATGACTATAATCCCTGTACTTTTTAAAAAATTGGAATTTAGTCCTGTACTTGTATTTCTAAAAATTTAGTCTATCTATTTTTCAGAATTCATGCCTTACTGTTAATATTATTAATTTTTTTGTTAAACAATGCGATTAATTAAAATATACTTTTTAATTACATAGTTACCAAAATAAGTAGTTTTTTAATTTAAAAATATCACAGCAACAAATTTGACAAAAAAAAACTAATAACAATATTAATAATTGTACTTAAATTTTAAAATCTAAAAAATAAATGAGCTAAATTCTTAAAAATATAAATATATAGACTAAATTCCTAATTTTCAAATAATACAAAAACTATAAACACATTTTAATTTCAATTAATTTGTTATTAATTAGTCAGATTCAACTCAAATATAGAGTTTGTGACTGATTGAGTTTAATTGTTGGATCAAACTATATTAACCATGAGCTAAGCCAATAAAATATGAAAAAAAAACAAATTATAAATATCTCAGGAAATAAAAAACAATATATATGTATATTTATCTTTTACCCTTGTAGCATCCAGAAAATATATAATATGTATACTAATTTGCTATCTCTGCTTCCTTTCAAGTAAACATATATAATCATTTACACCGATTAACTTAAAATAATTTAAATAGACAAAAAACAATTTTTTTTAAAGTATCAATATTTTTTAATCAAATAACAAAAGATTGTGTTAAGCATAAATTATTTTAGATCAAATTATGGTTATGGTCACTTTACTATGTTTACATTTAGGATTTAGCATCTATACATTAATTTAGTATTAATCTAGTTCCTTTACATAATATCATTAGTTAGTTGAAATAGTTAATATTTTTTTTTGTTAATTAAAATGTTAAGGTCAATTTTTTAGTGTAATGGAGTTGAGCTGAACCTGAATATTGCCAAGGTTGAGGTCGAATCGAAATTCAAGGCTCGATACTCGGTTCGAGTTTGATTGAACAACTATTTTTGAGCTTGAGCTCAACTCGAGAAATAATCTAGCTACTCAAGCTCGATTAAACTCATTTACCAATTTTTGTACTCAAGCTCGAATTCAACCTCGACTCAATAATTAAGCTTAGGGTTGATAATATATATCAAGTCAATAATGTAATTTAATAACATAAAAATATAAAAAGTTCAATAAGGCTGGTGAGCCGTTTGAAACAAATATTACCAAACTCAAATTCGACTTGATCAACAGCTTGAGCTTAGCTCGAAACTTACCAGATTGAGTTTATTTTTTTAAGTTAAACTCGAGTAGCTTACAAGTACTAGTGTCTCATTTACAACCCTATTACAAATTCATGAAGAAATATATATATTTAGTATTAAAGTATGGTTTAAGAGAAATTAGTGTAATCATTTTAATCAAGATAGTTAAGGATGATAATTATTTAGATCAATTAATGTCATTGTAAAAGTAGAAGACAAAATTATGATAAATTAAAATATAAAGGCTAAATCTTAAATATAAGCATAATAGAGAGATGAAAACTACAATTTTAGCATTCTCATATAATGGCTAAAAAAGTAAAGAAAAAAATTCGTGTCATTGATTTGCCAAAACAATTAACACTCTTAATAATTTTGATAGTTTGACCTAGATTTTTTTAAAAATTATTATTTCTACTTATCTTGTTCATATAAATATTTTTTTTGTTAGAATAGTATTTAAAAAAATTAAATAAAAAAATTAGAGTCTACAATATTAACTATTTAGATTAATTCGATAACATTATAAAACATAGAGATGAAGTTAGAAATTAAAATATAAATATTAAATCTAAAATATAAAACTTAATAGAGGGACTGAAAATGAGATTTGACCGTGTTTCTATAAGGAAAAAAAAATTGAGAGGGTTACGTGTCAACGTGAGAAGGCGGTATATGAGTGTGTGTTTCTAGAAAACAATAAAATGAGATACATTAGTCAAAGGTGACATGGTTAAACATAAATGAGCCATAAAATTCTTTAGAAATGTAATAGAAGCTTCCTTTGAAGAAAAATGTGGGAGCATTTTCTGATTAGAAAAGTATATCTCCCTCTCCCTCTCCCTCTCCCTCTCCCTCTCCCCCTCTTATCTCTATTTTCTTCAAGAAAGAACAAACGCATGTTGTTTTCTCCTTTCCATTTCCTCTTTTTGTTCTTCTGAATTTTAAAACTCTAATTTCAGTGGAGAAGTCCTTTAAAGGCTTCCTTCTTCCCTTGGCTTTGCTTTCTTTAATTCTCAGGCGCCTACATCGAAATCTCTAGAAACCCAATCTCCATTAAGAACAAGTGATAATGGAGTTGTTGAGATTAAGAAAAACCAGAGAGCTCTTACTGTCAATTCATTAAAACTGATGAAGTAAACACAGTGAGAGTGAGAACCTCCTTCATTTCCTCTCTGGGGATGGGAAATCTTGACCGCTCTTCTTCTCTTTAGTTGTTCTTATTCTTAATTCTAGGTTAGATTTTTGTTTTCTGTTTTCTTTTTACGTAATTTGCCGATAATCGGAATGGCTCAAAGGTCTGTTCCTGCGCCTTTCTTGACGAAAACATACAAGCTGGTGGACGATCCCATCACCGACGATGTGATTTCCTGGAATGAAAACGGCACATCGTTTATCGTCTGGAATATTGCTGATTTTGCTAAGGATTTGCTTCCCAATTATTTCAAACACGACAACTTTTCTAGCTTCGTGCGTCAGCTCAACACTTACGTAACTTCTCTATTTCCTTACTTTATTCTAAACCCTTTACTAATTGCATTAAAAGTCTATATTCCATTATTTTGTTTTTAAAATAAAATATAGATAAACTAAATGTTAGTGGCAGAATATTATCGCTTGAAGTGTGAATGGTTGCTTTCCTGGATAAATTACTAAAATAATAACTTTTGTTTACCTTATATTACATTTTTAGTTACTTATATATGTTTAAAATGTTAAGTTTTAGTTATTTACGTTATCGCGTTATAATATTTTAGTCACTAAGCCGTTAATTTTTGTTAACAGTATAATAGTAAGCTGACTTGGCACGTTAAATCATCATTTCAAACAAAAATTTTAGGTTCATTTATATAATAGGTCCCTATATTTTTTTGTTTTGAGCAATTTAATTTTTTTCTTTTATGTTCTTTTAATTTTTCCCTTTTTTTTTTCATTCTCTTAGGCTTTTCATTCTATTTTCATCCCTTTTTCCATTTCTTTTAACGTAGTTTTTCTTATGTTTGCCATTTGTTAAAACTAGTCCCCATATTTTTTTTTGAATAATTTAATTTTTTCGAGTAAGGAAAACTTGTGGATTAGTTTTAAAAAACGAAAAACATAGAAAAACTACATTAAAAGAAATGAATAAGGGAGGAAAATAGAGGGAGAAGCAGAAGAGAATGGAAAAAACAGAAAAAAAAGTTAAAAGAACATTAAATAAAAAAATTAAATTGCTCAAAATGATAAAATATAGGGACCAATTGTAGAATTTAACCTAAAATTTTCATTTGAAATTATGATTTAATATGCAATGTCAGCTTACCGTTACACCGTTAACAGTAATTAATGACTCAATGACTAAAATGTTACAACATAATAACGTAAGTGACTAAAACATAACATTTTAAACATAAATTACCCTTAAATAAAAAAGATAATACTTTATCCTTCTACTGCTTTTATTCAAAACACAATTATTTAGTTATTTTAAAGCAAAGATTTTACTTTTCATTTTCTCCTTTCTCGATTAATGAAATTATAGATCCCTTTGTCTTTCATAATATTGCTTTATACAACATTAAACGTACTACAACATATATTCAATTTTAGTTTGTTTATTGAAAGAATAAGTAAATTAATTCAGAAAAATAATTTATCTGTTAAATGCTTATTTTAATGTTTTATATATAATATAATAATAAATCTAGTATTTAATATTTACATATTTATTTAATTTAACCTCTATACAAATTTAAAAATAAAAACAAATACATTTTCTACTAACAAACATCCATTTAAAAAAAACTGAAAGGAATAAATCCTTTAAATATTTATCGTTTTCCTTTGCAGGGATTTCGAAAGGTTGTACAAGACAAATGGGAATTCGCGAACGAGAACTTCAAGCGAGGGCAAAAAGAGCTATTGTCCGAAATGCGCCGTCGGAAGGCAGTGACACCATCTCCGGTGAACGGTAAAACATCTGCTGCTGGTCCTTCCTCCCCGACTAAGTCCGGAGAGGACCTAGGGTCCACTTCCACGTCATCACTGGACTCGAAGAATCCAGGATCAGTTGAAACGAAGCAGGAGACAATGAATGTATTCTCCAATTTATCAAACGAGAACGAAAAACTAAAAAAACATAACGAGCTGTTGAGCTCGGAGCTGGCGCAAGCGAAGAAGCAATGCGACGAGCTGGTGGCCGCCTTAACCGAACGTGGGAAGGTGGGGCCCGACCAATTCAATCGCATCATGCGGCAAGGAAGCTATGATTCCACCCGTGATGACGATGATCATGGCCGTAGGTACGGTGCTGGTGATCCTGATGATCACGATCACGATGATGATAACGAAAATGGTAGCCAAGATTGTAACGGAAGTTTGAAACTGTTTGGGGTCTGGTTGAAAGGCGCGGGAAAAAAGAGGTTCCCGAAGGAGAAGAAAATTGTGTACGGTGAGCCATATGCTAAGCAGATGAAGACCGTACATTTTAATCACGCGGGAATGAGAATGAAAAGCGGCAAAGTTTGCAACTGACCAGTCAAGGTGGACACAAATAAGTCAGTTATAATCTTGTAACTTAAATAAATAAATCAATCAATCAAACGGTGCGAGATATAAAGGCATCGTTGGCTTCCTTTTTCCCGTCTAAAGAACATAATTATTATCATCGTCCACGTGCAAAGTCAGAATAATTTTTTAAAAGGTTAAATAAAATTTTAAATTTTTATAGTCTATATTTATATAATCTTTAAAAGGTTAAATTAAATTTTTATAATTTTAAGAGATTAATGTACAATTTTATTTTTATTAATTTAAAATTTTAAAAGAATTTCAAAGATCTAAATAGTAATTTTACATTTTAAGGAGGTTGTACCTCTATCAGCCCCTAAATTCACTCCTACTCGTGGTGATTGTTATTTTAAGTTAAAAAATATTGACTCCATTAAATATTTTATATATAATTAAATTAAACTTAAAAAATAACATATAATTAAAGTATCGTGAGATATAATATCAATAAAAAAAATTAAAAAGAAGTGGTGACAGAAAAAGGTTGGTTACTTAGTGAAATAGTAAAAAATTTAGTGTATTAGACCTTAGTGTGTAAGCTTTTATCCATCTAAAAACACATTTATAATATTCAATATATACAGCCAATTAATTATACTATATTTGAATAAAAGGAAATTTTTAAGATTTTATCACTTTACCAAATAATATTATTTCTTATAGAATTGCATCTTCTTTTGTCAATACTGCTTGAATGGAGGAAAATAAATCGCGTGTGAATATGTGATTATCAATTTCATCAAATTTACCAACTTTTTATGAGAATTTTACTTTAAATATATAAACGTATCAATTTTAATGTTGTTATTAAATTTAAACTAAATTGACAGAAATTAATATCATAAGGGCTAAATTGATCAAAATAAGATAATAATAATTAATGATTTTTTTTGTAATTTAAAATTCAATTTTATATTTATGTTTATTATCTATCTATATTAATATAAAATTTTCAATGAATTAATGTTACGATATCAACTCAATTAAAAAAATTAAAAATAATTTAAAGAATAAAAAAAATTATTTTAGGCATTTGAATTAAAACATTTGTAATTTAAGCACTCACATAAAAATTACAAACAACAATTTGGTCACTCACATAAAAATTACAAACAACAAGCTAATGTGATAGTTAAAAAAATTAATATAATAGTAAATTTAGCCCTCAATTTTTACATATTATATTAATTTAATTATAATTTAAAAGAAGTTAACCCTTAAATTTTAAGAATGACCTCAATTTGACCTTAATTTTTTATTTTTTTAAAGAAATGTATAAAAATATATAAATATTTTTTAAAAAATATAATAATAAATTTAAATTTTATATTAATATTAAATATAAAAAACCCTCCCCACTCCACGTCCTTCTCCTCCGACCATCGCTCTCCCCTCCCTCTCCCCGTTGACTGAGCAACGAGACGCATGGCGAATTCTGTCTGGAACATAATAGTGCACACCTAAAAGCAGACTGATAAAATAGTAAGTTGAATGTAAGAGGAAAAGATATTTGATACGGAATATGCACCGCACATATATCAAAATAGGGCAAATTCGTCTTCACCTCATCTCCTTGAATAACCTCAACTAAAATCAACATTTTAGACAACATTGTCAAATCCCCAATTCTAGAACATTCAAATTTTTTAGGTAATTGGCTATTAAAGCTCCTAAAGTTGAGAATTTGGTCATTTCAAGTGATGAGAGAAAGGGGTGCCTTGAAAAGACATTGAAGTTTGAGGACCATACAAGGATCGAGTTTGACGTACGATAATGGCCAAGGAGGGGAGAGGTCTGGTGAAGGAGAGGGAGATGGTCGAGGCGAGGAGGGGAGGGGAGGGGAGTGTTTTTTATTTTATTTAATATTAATATAAACTTTAAATTTATTATTATATATTTTGAAAAATATTTTTGTATTTTTAGATTTTTCAGAATTAGGATTAAATTGAGATATTTATAAAACTTAAGGGTTAAGTTTTTTAAATTATGACTAAATCAATATAATATATAAAAGTTAATAGTTATATTTTTTTATTATATTAATTTTTTTAATTATCACGTTAATTTATTTATGATTTCAATAGAAATAATCAAAATAACTAAATTATGTAATGTAAGTGCATAAATTACAAATATTTTATTTTTTTGCCTAAAATGAAAATAATTTATAATTGAGTCACTATACGGAATTTACCCAATACATAATAGTAGAAAATCTTGGTAATTTTTTGCAAAAAGGTAAGAAATTAATAATAATGGAAGAAATAATAGAGCCCATAAGATGGGCCCGAAGCCCATTGTTAGCGAAACTCAAAAGAGTAACTTGAAAGGGCATTGGATTCCAAAACTATCCCACTTTTATTATTATTTAAAATTTTAATTAAGTTAGCATTACAAATTAACTTAACATTAATTTGAAATTAATAATTATATAATAAATAATTGCAGTACATTTAATATTTCAAGTATTTATGTGATTAAATTTTATTTTACTTACAATTTAATATATAATTTTTTATTTATAATCTCATACATTTTTCATTTGTTATACGTAATTTTTACTTATGAATTTATATGATAAAATTTTTAATATATTTGAAACCAATGATCGCATATTTTTGTCAAAGAGCATAATATTCTTAATAAATAACACGGAAATTAAAAAATGTCTCACTTACAAAAGGAAAAAAAATAAAATCTCACATTCAACAGAAACAATTAAACTTTAATTGAATCATAAATTAAATGATTATGAAACATATCGTAGGATGAATAGTTGGCCTACGGTGATTTGCAAGAGCACCTCAGTTTGTTTTCATCCGACAGTAGTTTTGCGAACCTACACATATTAATCCATGACTTTATGTGTATATATAGTTAAAAACATGTTGTAAAATGTTATGAAAATTAAAAATAATTATTGACTAAAATATATGATATATACCTTTGCAGTGCTTCTGCATTGGAGCCGCCATTTTCAACTGGTTCGTAAAAGCCGGTGTCGAGATTGATGCGTGAAACAGTTTTAGTGAGCAACTTGTGTCCTTTATCGACCAGGTTGTCCAGATTCTCCTTTGTAGATATATCGACGGAGGCCATATCCCCAGTTAGCGTATCATCCTGGTTTTAAAAAGTTCATCAAATTATATATATAGAAGAGGATATTTATAGCATATAGACATAGGAAAAAGAAAAGAAAATTACATCGATACGAAGATACATGTCCTCAGAATGAAGGGCCCGGAAAACAACAGAGTTATGGTAGTCAATCATATCCTTGCTAGCTTCGCCATAAAAATCCAGTATGGGACTAGCGTTATTTTCAAATAACCAGCTTATCAGACCCCATTTGGACGCCGTTTTGGCATCGTATTTCTTTTCGTGCCTGTTGGATCCTGCTCCTAGCGAGATCACAAGATAGCGTCCATAATCCAAGGGGTCCATCGCTGCAAAATCTGGGTTCTCTTTCATTATCTCTTTCGTCACTTCTCGTATGGCAACCAATGTCTGATCCATCCACATTCCAACCATTAACTTAATTCTCAGCAAATCATTCTTATATGAGTTCATTTTTAAGGTTTTATTTTTATTTCTTAACTTACGGGATTGTTGGCTGCGATGCCGCCGTCGATAAGGTTGAATTCTTCATCGTTGTTCTTGAAATAATAAGATGGGAAATAAGTGGGCGCTGCAGACGTGGATATGCAGATGTCTGATAACAAGGCGTCAATCTCTGGTCTTCGAGGAATCTGCATGCATACCCAAAATTACATAACGTGCCTGTCTCTGCTATTATTTGCCTAGCTGCTATAGTTGACCATTTGTAAATTTAATTATATATACTTAGCGCACCTAGGGTTGACAACACAAATTTAATTATATATATACAAACCTCAATTTACCCACCCCACAAAGGTTCTGTCTATTCAATTTTTTAGATGTCCATCCAGCCTAATATAAAGTTTACGCAAGGATCCAACTTGGAATACAAAAAATGATAGACAACCCGACTTGAATCAAACGAAATTGTCAAATAACACCACTACGTTTAAACAATTTATTATTATATATCATGACAAACTTGAAAGAAAGATAGGCAAGAATCATACAATAAAGAACCCAATAAAACTTCAATCTTCATATCATGTTTGACATTAACTTAAAGATCCAACCAATTGGACTTTTCGATTTGGGTTCAATTCACTGAATTGAATATTTTTAATGTTTAAATTTATTTTTAAACACTTATTTAATGTGAAATAAATTATAAAAAAATAATACTTAACAAAAAAAATGCATTTAGCTTAATGTTAATATTTAAAATATAAGACTAAAATATTAAAACTATAAATCTCATTAATTACAAATAAAATTTAAAAAATATATAAATACATAAAACCAATTTTTTCTTAATTCAATTCAATTTTACACGATTGACTTCACCATGTGTAATTCACGGTGGTTCTCTCCTTTATTTATTTCGATTAATTATTTTAATTTACTGCTTGTAATGATTAACTATAACTGGAATAACGGTAGTCAGTTAATTACCTGATAGGTGGAGAAGATAGTAGGCTGAAGTTTCTTAATGTCGAAAGTAGGAATGGCAACACTGGTCAAGGTTTGATGCAATTTAGTGTTCCCTAATAAGTCCCTAATCAGCTTGTAATGAAACTTCCCATCGTATCTGGGTCCCGTTAGTGCTTTCGTTATCGTCGAAGCCCATGCCAGGATCCCACTGCATCTTCCAAATCCCCATAAACTTCGAAACGATAACATACAACACAATATATATTATATATATAAATACACAGCTATCATATATATAGGTTATATTATATTACCTCGGCTGTGGGAAAATTTGAGGGCCATTTTTAACGTAAAAAGGCACTATATCTTTAGCAGCAAAAAGAGGACGACCATTTTCATCTGGGGCAGATAACATGGCTGTTATAAGACCACCGGTGCTTGTTCCTGCCATGACGTCGAAGTAATCCGCAAGCCTAACATCCTCACCATCCAGTTTCTGTTTTCAACACAAAGCTTATACATAAATTGATGAATCATCGTTTATATAAATAATCTGTTAATTAATTACCTGAAGTTCAGATTCAAGTGCAGCGAGAATAACACCAGGAATGATTCCTCTAATTCCCCCTCCATCGATACTGATAACAGTGATAAGTTTTCCATATTTTGGTGGTTGGATTTGTACAGATGATAATCTTGCATCCATTTTGAATTTGGAAAATTTAAAGGACAGATATTTACTGAAACAAGGATATGTAGTATTGGAAATAATGAAAGAAACAATGTGTATTTATAGACATATATAATTGCAGATTTAGGCCTCTGATAATGGAAGTTCATTTGATTATTCATTATCCATATACTTAGCAGTCAGCCATCAGCTATATCCTCGCTGGGACCATCACCAACATGCTACTTAAAAAACTGAAACAAATGAAGCTTGATCTAATTCACAAGGTATTCGTTAATTTTAATTAAAAGTTTTATGGTTTTGTCTGTCATTCCTCACCAGTATGGATTTAAGTACATATATCATACTAATCCTTAAAGATTTTCCTAAGATTGGATTGAATAGTACTATAACAAAACTTGTTGTAACATTTTCTTTTTGTGTTTCAGACAACTTCATAATAATCGAATACGAGAGATTATAATCATAATTAGGATTAGAAGGCTTTGTTGAGTATGTGGTTTTGAATGCGCTAAAGCATATTATTTATGGGTTGGGAAGGGATCATGGATAGTTTTAAGAATTGTGTCAAAAAAAGAGTATATATGATTAGAACCTATAATGATATTGTTAAAAAAATTAAATATCAATTATTTTTAAAATATTCTCTTTAAAAAGATCCATTAAAATTTTATATTAATAATACTAAGAAAAAGCTGAACTAAAATTAGAAAATGCCTTGCAATAAATTTAACACTTTTCTAATCCTGCTTCTTATCCAAATTATTCATAAAATTATACTCAAGGTTAAAAAATATCAATTTTGGACTTTGAATCATCTTTATTGTAAATTAATTAAGCCCAAAAATTAAACTTGAGGATACCTTCGATTAGAGATTGTGTGACCTGAATTCTATTATTTGTTGAAAAAATAAATACAATATCAAAGTAAGAGGACATGTGGGGATGAGTGTCGTACCGTCATAGATCCCCATTAAGCACAAAATTAAACTGGGGTTGCGACCCCACCCCCGCGGTGCAAACCATACCACTCAAGTTGAGGTCATATAGAACTATAATTTTACTATTTGACTTTGATTAAAATAGAGTTTTTCATGTAGCCGAAACTCCTCTTATATCATTAGTTTTTCAACATTAGTGAATTTCTTCTCCTCTACTTGTAGTTTTTTTTTTCTTTAAAAGGTTTTCACGTAAAATAAGTGTGTTTTTTTTTCTTATTGCTTTGCGATTGTTCTATTGTCATTATTGACAAAATTAAGGATAATTTATAATTTATTCAATGTAATTTTTTTTCATTTCACACGCAATATTAAGAAACTATAATGTTGATTTTCTTTTAGAGATTTATATGTGAAATTAAAGAAGAAAAAAACAGAAAGAGATAATGAGTTGTATATATAAGATTAGAAAATTTTGAGTTTCCTAATATTAAACATGTTACTTAAATACTAATTAGAAGAGAAATGAAGAGATGTTGATTTCATCGCCGCACGTATACTGTTTCTTAATTGAATCCATTTCCCTGGCTTTCGTCCTAACCTCATCCACCATCATTTTCTTTCTTATTTCAACTTTTCCACGAAAAAGAGTGCCAAGACATATGTAAACATTTAAAATATATTAGTCGGCTGGATAATTAATTACATGAGAAATTCCATGTTTTAATTTTACACTAAACCTGGTGATAAAATAAAATAAAGTGAGCATCATCATCTTTCTTAAATGGATAATTATGGACAGTTATTATTAAATGGTTTTCTTGACTCAGAATAAACAAATATAATTGAGCTGGGTTATTTGAATTCATACCAGTTGACCAATCAATTTTCGTAACAAACTAACTAAAATCACATTTTCTTGCCTTCTTTATATCCAACCTTTTTTCAAATTATCATCCTAAGGTTGTCCATTAGGGCGTGCAGCTTGATTTAATAATAAATATGTTTCAATCATTTTTTAGTTGAGATTCAATGTTTTTATAAAACTCAAAATTATAAATTAATTTTAATTTAATTTACAATTTAATACATAAATCTTTATTTTTTTATTAAATTATATACATTTAAAGTAAAAAATGTATAAATATAATTATTTGTATATATGATATATGACGATGCTATATCAATAATTGTATTGATAATTTATGAGAATTAAATCAAACCAAAATTTTATATATAAAATTGTACAAAATCAAAGCTCATGTATCAAATTATATATTAAATTAAAATTCATATACATTTATCTCAATTTTTTTAATAATAAAAGTAGAATAAGTCTGAAGCTGACAATGTTTGAATGAAGGAGAGGTGAGGGAGAAGACAGAAAAGTAAAGTAAGTTCATTTTTTCCCTTATTTGGATTGTAAGCTCCTCTCTCTTTATTTGTATTTTTTAATTATTCTAAATTGGAAACCTTCTCAAATCTAAAATCATTTTTATACATTTAATTTAATTATCAACTTTTCCTTTTAAATTTATAAAATAAATAAACCAATTTATATTATTTTGAAATTCATGCAAAAACCTTAAATCTTTTCTCTTTTTTTTTTTTAAATGAAGAAAATGTGCAAACGCATCAAACTATAGGGAAATGAAAATACTTATTATTTATAAATTTTTATCAAATGATTATAAAATAATATTTTTAACTAAAATGTTTTCTTTAGTTTTTAAAATTATTTGTGGTATATAAAAAGTTTAATTTTATTTAAAAAAGATGTAATTAGAAAATAATATATAACTTGGTTTCCTTTCCATCACGAAAATTGCGGTTAATCCCTTCCTTTACTCATTTTAGATATTCCTTTCCTTTCGTCTACTTTCTTTCCCTTTACTGACTTAAATCTACACATTGGGTAAAATCATAAAGAAACTAGAAACGAAGTCGTCCTGTACCTTAATTGAAGATCAAACCATATAAAAGAAAAAGAAAAAAAAAACTTTATCTCAAATCAAAATTTAATTTTAAAAATAAAAATTGATGTAACTTAAAACAAATTCAAATTTCAGCTTCTTATAGCTGGAGTTCAATTTGGCTCAATTTAGCCCTTAGAGAAAGAAACTGCAATGTAACATAAGATCCATGCAGCAATTTTTTTTGCTGAATAATGAAGGGGAAAGTTCAAAGGTTGTTGGCTATTTTTGGTGGTGTCCACACTCTAAAGGCCCATTATTGTTAAATGGCTGAAGAAACTGCAATCCTTGTTAATACACTATTTTAATGTCTCACATTTTAATTTTTATCACAACTATTGAAAGTTTTTTTTAAAAAAATTATAAATAATTAATTCAAAATTTTCAACATAAATACATTACAAGTGCAATAAAACTTAAGAAATTATAAAAGAAAAATTATTATAACCGATGATTGAACTTCTAAATTAGAAACTTTGTTTAATTTGTCAATAAAATTTCAGATGTTTTTATTTGATATGATTAAGGTTTTTTTAATGTTTATATTATGATTAATGAAGATCGATTATTTTAAGATTGGTGGTTATTTCTTTTAACAATATTATCTTTTTATCGAAAATGTGATGTTCCTGAATGTACATTGATTAATAAAAAAATCAGATTTTCTCCCACACACATTTTTAAACTTAATTTTTCAACATTTTGGTGGGGCAATCACCGTTAACAATTTGTTGGTGACCATAGAACCAGGGGCTTTGCAACTTTAGAGGATTTGCCCATAGGGACAACCCTCTACATACTTATTTATTAGTCTATAAATTTTGCATTAGCCAAGCTTACTTAATGTTTAAACAACTCTGGCTCACTGTATTCCACTCAAGATGTCAAACTTGTTATAGACTGTTGGGATTTCCATTTTATCATTTGAGAAAAAAGACAGATGCCTGATCCTCGAACCGACAAAAACTAGTCCTTTGGCAAGGATATCCTGCATATGTAATCAATTATTCCACTGTAAGTGGAGGGGGTTAAGAGATGGCCATTTGGACCTAATCATTTCTCAGTCATAAATGTTAAGTGGAGTGGAGGGACCTCTCTCTTTGATTGCTTTGCTTCACTTTTTTATTAATTATTAAATTATACACATCCATTTTTAGTTGTTCCATGTTATTATTATTATCATTGTGATATCAATATAAAAAATAACAATAAATATCCACTCTAATTTCTTGTATACACATATTATATTTATTTTATGGGTAAATTACTTAGTTGGTTACCAAAATTTTAGGGCATTTTCATTTTGATCACTCAAAAAAGAATTCTTTCAATTTGGTCACTGTCATTAGAGAAATTTATCATTTTGGTCACTCAAGCTCTAAATCTCTAACTACCATTAAAAAATCAAATTTAAATATGTATTTTGGGTCAAATTTTCTTTAAACCTAAGTCAAACTTTCTTCAACATCTTCCAACCTCCATTGTCCTATCCATGCCCAACGCCTTTTTTGCCTCACCTTGCACCCACCAACACCATTGCACCACCCATTTAAAACTTATCTAAATGATAAACACAGAGAGAGAAATTAACAGATTTCTAATGCTATCTATCTGCAGAATGTGAGAACTCTGTGGTTCTTGCATACGCACCCATTGTAGAGAAAAGGAAGAATACACCATTTACTGAGAGTAACAAAGCATGGCAACATGCGAAGGGGCCGCTATGTCGAATTAAACTTGTATCATATGTAACAATTCGATCTTCATTGGTATTGGAAAAATCAATTTCATATCGAATTTATTATGTTGAATTGTCTGGAAAGCTAAATTAAGAAAGTTATAAGTCAAAATAAAGATTTAAGGAATGGAATTAGCAAGAAAATAAAGCAATTAAGTTGTTATAAAATAATATAGGGACTAAACAGTAGGAATCAAGAAATGAGTAAATAATAATTGAGGAATTTAAGTAGAAATTAACCAAGGATTAAATGAGTAATTAAACTATTTATAATATGAGTTTAATGCTCATGGATGATCCTATCCATCAAATACCACTAACTAATGTTATGTTAAATGATGGCTATTGATTTAATAAAATAAATGAATAGTTGATGGATAATTATTCTTAAAAACATGTTAGGGGAAAAATATGTGTATTTTCATTAGATTTTTGTAAATTCATAATCTTAAACTAGCATGTCTTACCCATGTGTTAGAATTCCAAATTGTTAAATTAAATTCAAGTTATTATTAAAAGGATTTAGTGAAATTAAGCTTGATTTTAATGACATTTTGAAGTATAAGTTTTGAGTATGTTGGGACTAAGCTAAAAAGTAAAGAAAAAAGTTGGAACTGATTAAAAAATTCAATTAAGTTACATAGTTGATTTATGCAAGTTTAGACCAAATTGAATAAATTGAAATTTGTTAAAAAAATTTTGTCATGAATTGAAAATTAGGGGTTTCTAGTAAAGAAATGTGAAATTTATTTCCTATTTGATAAGGAAAACCAAAATTTATGAGTATTGAATTATGTTTGAATTGTTTGATGAATTTGTTTCTATACTCTGGTTAATTTTTATAGCTAAATACGACGTAGGACCATCTCGAGACAAATGAAAAGTTAAAGTCATTAATGAATAGTCACTTCTAGTTTGTGCTTTTATAATTCAATTTCAATTTGCTTGCGTAGAGTAATTGGTCTTTATAATCAAATATGAATGTACATCGAGGTAACAATAACTTTTTCCTACAAACTTTGAATAATGATTCAATATGGTGATAGTTGAAATATGTGGTAAATATTCAATTTTTTACATGTATATAAATGTTGAGACATTGATATTATGATGGCATGTGATACAACAATAGTTATAATGATAATCCCTCATTAAATGATGTTAGATGTAATTCGAGTATAATTGGTATGTCATAGTATCACTAATATAGTAGTTTACTAGTCATCATTGTCGAGCAATCCAACATGGTAGAATAAGCAGTATGGACAATTACTAAAACCATCGTTGTCGGGTAACCCGAAATGGCAAAATAAAATAGTCTCAATTCTCAAAGGGTCGAGGACTTACTCATTATATAGATCTGGGTATTTGTCCTAATGTCTTTTATCAGTTAATAGGGGCCGAAAAGTAAGTAATGAAAAATACATTGAATGACATGTTGAATTATCGAATACACCATGATATGAAATTGTGGAATATTTGAATAAGTATTGGATGTGAAAGTTTGGGAATTATATGAATTTGATCTTGTGATAATGTAAAGCAATATGTAGTTAATGTTATATTTATGTATTTGTTTTAATTCAATCTTAATATATTGAATTTGAATTATATTAGCACCACTGAGTATTCAATACTCAGCGTACGGTTATGTTTGTTTTCGTGTGTAGGTCTCGAACGAGAATTGATATCGATTTGAAGTGGGCAAGCATCCAACTTAACAACTAACTAACTAAAATGACAAAATAATAAAATTTGGTTATATACCTAGGTTGTATGTATATATGTGTTCGAGTTAATTAGCATGTACCTAAATTGTTGTTGTGACTTGTTGATAAACTAATATTTTGGTATTTTGGTTTTAAGGTTTAAAAGTTTAATTTTATCTCTTAATTAATGTTATTGGATGTGACTTCATATGATGAGTTGATGAATATGCATTGATACTATGTTGAAACATGATATAGCTACAATTTAGTATAGTCATAAGTGTTTAAAAATGTACAATTTGGGACATTTTGTTATTTAGTCTCGAGATAGGAAGAACATGTCTTGAGACCCTAAGCATAAAATATACCATTTTAGATGTAGTATTGATCTTAGACGAGAGATCAATCTAATAGGTCTCGAGGAAATGAAACCTATGCCTCGAGATAAAACAGCCTTTGTCTCGAGACAAATACACATCAAAGTTAAATTAGTTTTGCCCTATTCTAGGTCTCGAGGCTAGAACTCCTTGACTCGAGACAACCAAACATTGAAACTAAAATAAGAAATCATCGGAGACTTGTCTTGATATTTAGTCTCAAGACATAATGTTAAAACTTGAAAATTGCATTTGGATTCGAATCTCAACTCCCAAATTGACTTAGTATCACCTTATAACTTAATGAATTAGATTAATACACTTTATGAATGTATGATTATGCATAAAATGGATAATCATTTTAATACAAATGATATAATTAAAGAAGTAAGCTAGCTTCAGTTGCATCAGCAATGTAACGTGACATCACATATTTAGATCCGACAACCGGGTTAGATGTAGGGTGTTATATCATATTTACCTATAACTAAATTGGAGAGATTTTGACATCGTAGATATCTTTCAATCAGAACATTCTAACTTAATTTGAACTGTTAATAAAAGTTGTATGGACTGAAGATTGGAGGTTGAATCGAAAAGTTTCTCATCTCTGTCCTTTTAAGGGCACGGTGTGAATGAGATCACTTAAGCTTTCTTCCCTCATCTTCCTTTTCCACTCCCTTTAAGGAAAAAAAATCTCATTATTTACAAATAATGTAAACCGATTTATGTTAATAAGGAGTGTGCCAATATATATTTTGTGTTGGACATACAGAAACCAGAAGAAAGAAGTGAAAAGTGGAAACTATTAGATGCGTGCATGAATCCCAAGGAATGGATTTGAGACATAGTGGTTGAGTTTGTGTTGGTTCCCTCCTCCGAGTTTCTACAAAGGGACACTTTGCAAAATACAAGGAAGCATTGAAGGGTCAAATTCTGTTGGCATTTAAAAACTCTAAAAAAAAAGCAAGATTTCATATCAAAATCAACTTATGACATTGATATTTGATCAAATTTCGGCTGTCCTATGAACCATTTATGAAAATAAAAATAATAAAATAAAAATAAAATAAAGAACACACAAATTTTACGTGGAAACCCTTTCGGGAAAAAAACCACGGGCAGATGAGAAGAAAATTCACTATGTCGAAAAATTTGAATCAATACAAGAGGAATAGACTATGTCTATTTATAGGCTTGTAAAGCCATATTCTAGTAGGATTGAAACACCTTATCCTAATCAATATAAAATAGATGGAGTTTAATAAGGTTTAAAAAACCTTATTCTAAAATAAAATAAAAGAAGTCTAGTTCTATATGGATTTTACTTTTATTTTATTTTCCATCGTATTTTATTTAAATAAGAATTCGGGTCACTTAATTCTAACAATCTCCACCTTGTCACAAATTCTCAATGAACAAGTTCTTCATCGCGAACTTTTAATGAACAAGTTCTCCTCCTCTTCCATAAAACCCCTTAAGGTTTATCTTCAACAATGAACACCAACCAAGTCTAAGCAATGCTCAAACTTGGTTATAGGAAGTGACTTAGTCATCATATCTGCAGGATTTTCACGAGTACTAATTTTGCTTACAACAATATCACTACGAGCAATAATATCACGAACAAAATGATACCGAACATCAATATGTTTTGTTCTCTCATGAAACATTTGATCTTTTGTAAGGAAGATGACACTCTGACTTTCACAAAATACTGTACTGATTTGAAGGTCTTTATTAAGTTCACTAAATAGTCCATTCAACCAAATAGCTTCTTTACAAGCCTCAGTAATTGCCATATACTCAGCTTCAGTGGTAGACAATGCGACTGTAGTTTGCAAAATGGCTTTCCAACTAATTGCACAACCTCCGATTGTAAAGACGTAACCTGTGAGAGATCTTCTTCTATCAAGGTCTCTAGCAAAATCAGCATCAACATACCCTATGACTCCATCTTTAGTTCTTCCAAACTGTAAACAAACATCAGTAGTGCCTTGTAAGTATCTTAAAATCCACTGAACTGCTTTCCAATATTCTTTACCGGGATTTGCCATGTATCTACTAACTATACTGACTGCATATGATAAATCTGGATGTGAACAAACCATAACATACATGAGAGATCCCACTGTACTAGAGTATGGAAATGTGACATGTACCCAATCTCATCATTTGATTACGGAGACAAAGCCGATGAAAGTCTGAAATGGGTTGCTAAAGGAGTACTAACAGGCTTAGCACTCTGCATATTGAACCTGCAAAGAACTTTCTCAATGTACCCTTTCTGACTTAGGTACAATTTACTTGCTTTTCTATCTCTGAGAATCTCCATACCAAGTATCTTCTTTGCTGGTCCTAAATCTTTCATCTCAAATTCTTCACTTAGTTGGGCTTTGACCTTTCTTATCTTTCATTTATCTTTTGTTGCTATCAACATGTCATCAACATAAAGAAGTAGATACACAAAAGAACCATCACTGTTTTTCTTAAAGTAAACACAACTGTCTAAACTACTTCTTTTGAAATCATGAGAAGTCATAAAGGAATCAAACCTCTTGTACCACTGTCTTGGTGACTGTTTCAAACCGTAAAGGGACTTTCTCAGCAAGCAAATATAGTCCTCTTTTTCTGAGACTATAAAACCTCTAGTTGTTGCATGTAAATATCCTCCTCAAGTTCTCCAAACAGAAATGCAGTTTTTACATCTAACTACTTAAGCTCCAAATCATGCATTGCCATAATACCAAGTAAAACTCGAATCAAACTATGATTAACAATTGGAGAGAACACATCTTTGAAGTCCACTCCTGGAATTTGACTTTAACCCTTTGCAACAAGCCTTACTTTATATCTGGGTTCTTCAACTCTTGGAGTCCTTTCTTTCTTTTTAAACACCCATTTACAACAAACAGCCTTTTTACCTTTAGGAAGTTTCACAAGGTCCCATGTTCTGTTTTTGTGGAGTGATTTTATCTCTTCTTGCATAGCAAACATCCACTTTTCTAAGTCTTCACAGCTAACCACCTCAGAATAATTAGATGGTTCTTGATTTGCATCTATATCTTTAGCCACATTTAAAGCATAAGCAACTAAATCAGCCTCGGCATACTTCTTTGGAGGTTTAATTTCTCTTCTAGTTCTGTTTTTGGCGATAAAGTATTGTGGTAAAGAAGCAACTCTATTCTCAATTTTTGTTTTGGCTTGAGGAGTTGACTCTGTATTAATCTGATGTTCCACCTGCTTTTGATTTTCTTTATTGGAAGAGTCTTTAAGAGATAAGTTAGATAGTATAGAAATTTCATCAAAAACAACATCTCTGCTAATCACAACTTTTCTATTTTCAGGACACCATAACTTATACCCTTTTACACCAGCTTTATAACAAAAAAATACATTTAATGGATATCGGTTCCAATTTTCCATTATCAACATGAGCATACGTAGGACACCCAAAAATCTTTAAATCAGAATAATTAGTAGGATTACCAGACCATACCTCTTGTGGAGTCTTTTTCTCAATGGCAACGGATGGAGATCGGTTGATCAAAAAACATGCAGTAGAGGCTGCTTCTGCCCAAAACGACTTCGGTAAGTTGGCATTTGACAACATGCATCGAACCTTCTCCATGATCGTTCTGTTCATTCGTTCTGCAATGCCGTTTTGCTGTGGAGTATGACGAACTGTCAAGTGTCTCACGATCCCTTGCACAATCTATTTTCCCGTCTGTTTTTCAATTATAATTTTCCAAGACTTAAATGCGGAAAACACATCACTTTTCTGCTTCAGGAAGAACGCCCAAACTTTTCTGGAAAAATTATCAATAAAGGTTTGCATATAATTAGCTCCACCTCTTGAAGGCACTCTGGATGGCCCCCACAGATCAGAATGAATATACTCCAACATTCCCTTCGTGTTATGGATTTTCCTAATAAATCGAACTCTTTTTTGCTTCCCAAAAATACAGTGCTCACAGAAATTCAGTTTGCAAATTCCTTGCCCATCAAAAAGTCCTCTTTTACTCAATTCTGCCATGCCATTCTCACTCATATGCCCTAAGCGCATATGCCAAATTTTAGTAATATCATCATCTGACAAGGAAGAGGAAGCGACAGCTGTATCACCAGTAACAGTAGAACCCTGCAAAACATATAACTTGGCAATCTTTCTCTGCCCTTTCATCACAACAAGGGACCCTTTGGAAATCTTTAAAACCCCACTTTCAGCTGTGTATCTGTACCCTTTTGAATCAAGAGTACTCAACGAAATTAAATTTCTTTTCAATTCTGGAACATGCCATACGTCACTAAGTGTTCTAACAACTCCATCAAACATCTTAACTTTAATTGTTCTAACACTTGCGATTTTACACGAAACATTATTTCCCATCAAAACAACACCTTCAGATACTGTTTTGTAAGTTGTAAACCAATCCCAATTGGGACTCATGTGGAAGGTGCAGACTGAATTAAGTATTCACTCCTTGCTTACTTTAGAATCATTGACAGAAGCGACTAGAAGTTCACCATCGCTGTAGTCTTCTACAACATCAGCTTCACCGGAATTTTCTGGTTATTTTCCCTTTTGATTCGCAGCCTCCCTTTTAATCTTATTTTGCAGCTTATAACACTCAGATTTAATGTGCCCTTTCTTCTTGTAGAAGTTACAAGTTTTACCTCTGTTTGAAGACTTCGATCTACCCTTAGATTTACCACAAGGATTCTGTTCCTGTGTCCTACCACGATCATCATCAGTATTCTGATCTTGCCTCCCACGAATAATGAGACCCTCTCCCTGAGAGTCGAGTTTAACCACAAGATGCTTCATCTTATCATACAAGGTTAAAGAATCATAAACCTCATCAACTGTGAGAGATTCGCGGCTATATAAAATTGTGTCTCTAAAGATTGAATAAGACGGGGGTAACGAACAAAGTAGAATCAACCCTAGATCTTCCTTATCATACTGAACCTCCATAGCCTCCAAGTTTGAGAGAATTTCTTTAAACACTGTTAAGTGTTCGTGTACATATGCACCTTCCTCCAAACGATGAGCATAAAGACGCTGCTTCATATGCAACTTGCTTGTTAGAGTTTTCGACATACATATTTGTTCTAGTCTCTTCCATAATGCAACGACAGTTTTCTCTTTCATCACATCCTATAAAATTTCGTTGGACAAATGCAGATGTAATTGTGTTAACGTCTTTTGATCCTTACGCTTCTTCTCTTCATCTGTTAATGTTGAAGGCGTCTTATCTATCCCTAGTAGGGCATCCTCCAGATCCATCTGTGTAAGAACTGCTTGCATCTTAATTTGCCACAACGCAAATCTGGTGTTGCGATCCAATAACGGAATTTCATACTTCAAAGATGCCATTACCGTGATCAAGATGAACAACCCGGAAGCTTTGATACCAATTTGTGAAAATAAAAATAATAAAATAAAAATAAAATAAAGAACACACAAATTTTACGTGGAAACCCTTTTGGGAAAAAATCACGGGCAGAGAAGAAGAAAATTCACTATGTCGAAAAATTTGAATCAATACAAGAGGAAAAGACTATGTCTATTTATAGGCTTGTAAAGCCATATTCTAGCAGAATTGAAACACCTTATCCTAATCAATATAAAATAGATGGAGTTTAATAAGGTTTTTTTACCTTATTCTAAAATAAAATAAAAGAAGTCTAATTATATATGAATTTTACTTTTATTTTATTTTTCATCGTATTTTATTTAAATAAGAATTCGGGCCACTTAATTCTAACACCATCCATTATGAAACCCACCCCCCACCCCGGGCCATACTTTCCATTAGTGGAACCTATATAGAATGAAGTTTTCTTAATTTAACATTTTTCATCACTATAGTTCCTTCAGTACTGTTGTATAAATTGTTTTTGTTTTGGCTTGTTTAAAGGCATATATTGTACCATATAAATAAGATATTATTTGAAAATTTTAAATTTAGTTTAGTTATAATTAAATCAAGTTTGAGGTATGAAACGAGGAACATAGTAAACCCTAAGTTCAACCAAAGTCTTTTTTATTTATTAAAAAATTACAATTCAAATTAAGGAGGGTATTTAGTATTTTAAGAATGGTGGTGTATTGGGTTGGCCCTATAGTTTTATTTTGGTTGGAATTAAATTTACTGCCATTCAATTTATACTTTTAACTCCAGCAAAATTGGTTGGAAAGTGAAAAGTTAATCCACTCATAGAATCTATGGTTATATAGCTTTTGTTGTAATGTAAAAATGGATGGAGATAATAGAAAATCCATAATATACTTGAAGAACAAAGCTACAAAATTTTCAAGCATAATTCTCAATGGCAACATATTCTTCCTTTGTAATTCCTACAAGCTTAATAGTTTAATATGGCTTATAAACAAAGTTTAGAAATCTTATTTTAGTGATGTGGGATAAATACTCCCTTAACAATTATTTTAACTCCAATAAGTTTAATTTTTGAATTTCAAAATTTGCAATCATGAGTTCTGACTTTCTTTTTTATATCAATTATATATTATAATAAGAAATTCATTTTGCTTTTGATTTTTTTCTAAGGAAATTTGAAGAATGAATTTAATGTCAACTAAACTTTCAAAACAATAAATCATGGGTTGAACTTTTGGGTGCAATTAATCAATATATGCAGTGTATATTGATGGGTTCTTTTTTTGGAATAGAAATCAAAACTATATACGTTTTCGTTCAAATTTGATTACCAAACTGTAGTTAATTTATTTCAAATATAGTCATTGGACCAAACAGATGTGAGATTGACTTGAAATTGTGGACCAAAGAGAGTTGACATGTGTATATAATATACATTTATGGATTTGCAAAGTGGAGAATTGTACATGAGAATCTTTATCTTGTCTAATTTTTTCAGTGGTGGGGGAACCCTAATATTTCTTAAAACTTAATTTGCTATCACTAAAACCAGCACGGTTAAACCATCTTCTAATGTTGTTTTCTTTTTATTTAATTAGATTGCAGTCCTCACTCAATTCAAACCATAAAGTAACATTTCAGCACTATCAAAGGTCAAGGATCCCACTTCCTGTTTCAATGGGCAGGCTTTCTTCTTTAATATTTTTTTTTAAAATATAAAATAAATCAAGTGTTGAGGAAGCCATTGCTTTGGGATTTGATCTCCCATCCCATTTTTAACTACATTCCAACATTATTGCGTTTTTTTTTTAAATGGAAAACAAAGTTTGTACAATTTAAACCGTCCATTATTGCAATTAATCCCACACCATTGATTGCGGTTAGATCTTAAATGGCCCCTAATTCCTTGCATTATAAATACCAAAGAAGTGATCGCTCCATTGTGCATGCTTGGCCCTTTATATAATAATTTGATTGAATTCCCTTGAGAGAGATTCAAGTAACTTACTGTTGGGAAGAAACCGAACAACCGAAACAAAGCGAAAGCACAACCGGTGTTCTTTCTCTCCTTATAACTCCTGTAAAAATTATGGCAAGCACAATAGCACAAGATATGTTCTCTAGCAACCTTAATCAACCACAAATCAACTAATGCAACCACAACAAAAATAAATAGAGACACCGATATTTTTTCGTGGAAAACCCCTTTAAATCAAGGGTAAAAAACCACGGGACTTTAGAGTCCGATAAAGAGCTCTACTATCATCAAATGTTCGACTACAAGATCACAATATCAAGCCTACAACAAGCATTCAACTCCGACAAGGCTAACAATATGTAATCTTTAGCAAAAG
The DNA here is from genome assembly GCF_007990345.1 of Gossypium hirsutum. Taxonomy (NCBI): domain Eukaryota; kingdom Viridiplantae; phylum Streptophyta; class Magnoliopsida; order Malvales; family Malvaceae; genus Gossypium; species Gossypium hirsutum. Next base: position 4,576,203 of record NC_053434.1, on the reverse strand, counting down.
AGAGAAAAATGAGAGAACATCACCAAAAACGTAGCTACTGAAAAATGGGTATTTCCGACGCTACAAGACTCGGATGAAAAATCCGACCGTACAAAGTCAAGAACACCTTATCACCTAGCTGCTGTCCAAAAATCAGCTCAATCGAACCACGGATGGACCTTCGATCGAAGAGTTGATCACTGCTGTACCAAGCTTGAAAAAAACTGAAATTTTCTTCTCTCTTTCTCTCTGTTTTAATTTGAGATATTTTTTTTTTTTTGCTCTGCTCAAATTTTCTGCCCAACACCCGTTAAAAAAACCCCAAAATGACTTTTGACAAAACATTATGGCAGAAACTATGGGTTTCCCACATAGTGGGACCCATACCCAACAAATCTCCCCCTCCAACTATGTGGGGAATGCCTCCATGCCGGAGGTCAAACAACATGCTTCAAACTTTCCTCTTGGTAAGGCCTTCGTCAACATATCAGCACCATTATCATTAGTGTGTATCTTCTCAAGCTCTAACAGCTTAGCTTCAAGAACATCTCGTATCCAATGGTACCTCACATCAATATGCTTAGATCTAGCATGAAAAGTTGAGTTCTTACCAAGATGAATAGCACTCTGGCTATCACAGTACAGGACATACTTCTCCTGAGTAAAACCAAGCTCATGCACAAACTTCTTCATCCAAAGCATCTCCTTACACGCTTCGGTTGCTGCAATGAACTCTGATTCGGTGGTGGACAATGCAACACACTTTTGCAGTCTCGATTGCCATTCCACAGCTCCCCCTGCATAAGTGATTAAGTAACCTGAAGTAGATCTCCTCGAGTCAATGTCTCCGGCCATGTCTGAATCTGTATACCCAACAAGAACAGGTTTCTCATTGCCGAAACAAAGTTTCATATTGGAAGTGCCACGAAGATATCTCATAATCCACTTCACTGCATTCCAATGCTCTCTGCCTGGATTAGAAAGAAACCGACTAACTGTACCAACGGCATAAGCCAAGTCTGGTCTCGTGCAAACCATTGCGTACATCAAACTACCCACGGCTGAAGAGTAAGAAATTTTCTGCATCTCTTCCTTCTCCTTTTCTGTGGAAGGACTATGCTTAACACTCAATCTAAAGTGCATAGCAAATGGAGTATTCACCGCTTTAGCTTTGTCCATACTAAACCTTTGAAGTACTTTCTCAATGTACCTCTCTTGTGATAACCATAATTTCTTGGCCTTTCTATCACGTGTCAGTCTTATGCCAAGAATTTGCTTTGCTGGCCCCAAATCCTTCATTGCAAAGGATTTACTCAACTCCTGTTTCAACTTCTCAATTCTAGAAGCATTCTGACCAACAATAAGCATATCATCAACATAGAGCAAAAGAATAATAAAATCATCACCAGAGAATCTCTTAACAAACACACAATGATCAGAAGTAGTCTTCTTGTAGCCTTGCTCCCCCATAACAGACTCAAACTTCTTGTACCATTGCCTTGGAGCTTGCTTCAAACCATACAAGCTCTTCTTCAATCTGCACACATAGTCCTCTTTCCCTTGTGCAACAAAACCCTCTGGCTGCTCCATGTAAAGCTCTTCTTCCAAGTCACCATGAAGAAAAGCAGTTTTCACATCCATTTGTTCAACCTCTAGGTCATAACAAGCTGCCAAACTCAGTATAGTTCTGATAGAGGACATCTTCACAACCGGAGAAAATATTTCTTCAAAATCAACCCCCTTTTTCTGAGTATAACCCTTGACGACCAATCTAGCTTTGTATCGTGGAGATGAAGACTTCTCTTCTTGCTTCAACCTGTAAACCCACCGATTCTTCAAAGCTCTTTTGCCCTTAGGCAGTTTCACCAATTCAAAAGTATGGTTCTCATGCAATGATTGAAGTTCGCCTTTCATCGCTTCAACCCACTGATCTTTGCATTCACTCTCCATAGCCTCTTCATAACATTCAGGTTCTCCCCCGTCAGTCAAAAGAACATATTCATCAGGAGAATACCTGACAGAAGATCGTCGATCTCTAGAAGACCTTCGAAGTGGAACTGCTGGTGGAGCTATAGGTGCTTGTTGTTGATCATTCACAACATCATCCATGGGAGTATCAAAGTCACCTATAGTCTGATGGTCACCACTAACATCACCATGCACATCATCCTGGATAGGATCTGGTGAAGAGTCTAGGGGAACCGGATTCACATCGATCAAGTCACCACTACCTTGTGAATCCACTTTCTCCGTCTTATCAATGTCATCAATGGTCTGATCCTCAATGAAGACAACATCTCTGCTTCTCACGAGTTTCTTCTGAACTGGATCATAGAGTCTATAACCAAACTCACCATCTAGACCATAACCAATAAAAATGCATTGTCGAGCCTTGGCATCCAACTTGGATCTTTCATCCTTTGGAACATGAACAAATGCTTTACAACCGAACACACGTAGGTGATCATATGACACGTCTTTACCAAACCAAACTCTATCTGGCACATCACCTTTCAAAGGAACACTAGGAGACAGATTTATCACATGTGTCACTGTATTCAAAGCTTCAGCCCAAAACGGTCTTGGTAACTTTGCATCTGACAACAAACATCTGACTCTCTCAATCAATGTTCGGTTCATTCTTTCAACTAACCCATTTAACTGTGGAGTCTTTGGTGGTGTTCTCTGATGTCTGATTCCCTGTCGCAGACAATACTCATGAAACGACCCTGTGTACTCGCCACCATTATCAGTACGAATGCACTTCAACTTTTTCCCAGTTTCCCTTTCAACTGATGCTTGAAACGGTTTAAACACCTCAAAGACTTGATTTTTAGACTTCAAAGTGTAAACCCATAGCTTTCTTGAACAATCATCAATGAAAGTCACAAAGTAAAGTGCACCACCATGTGATCTTACTTTTATCGGACCACAAACATCTGAATGGACCAACTCTAGCAACTCTGATTTCCTATGAGGAGGATGGCTTCTAAATGAAACTCTTTTCTGCTTTCCTGCTAGACAATGAGCACAATTCTTCAGTGTAGCATTCTTTAAACCCGAAAGTTGATTCTTCTTCGCTAAACAGCTAAGCCCCTTCTCACTCATGTGACTGAGTCGTTTATGCCACAACTCAGTTGAGTTGTCATTCAGTGTCACATTCACCGTCTCTCGAGAAGTCAAAGCTTGCATCAAGTACAAATTTGAGCTCTTCTTTCCTCGAGCCACAACCAAGGAGCCTTTAGTCAGCTTCCACTGCCCTTCACTGAAAGTGTTACAGAATCCCTCATCATCAAGTTTTCCTGCAGAAATCAAATTCAAACGGACATCCGGTGCATGTCTGACATCCTTGAGAGTTAACTTTGTTCCATTGTTACTTACCAAGCTAACATCTCCCATACCAATAACCGAAACCAAACCATCATTACCCATCTTCAATACCCCAAAATCACCAGGAGTATAAGATGTGAAGAATTCCTTCCTCGACGTGACATGAAGTGATGCACCAGTATCAATCACCCAACTAGTCTCGTCGCATGCTAGGTTGACCAAATTCTGATCACAAATAACTAACAAATCTTCACGAGTAACAGTAGCAACACGCTCGGATTTTTCATCGTCATTCCGGTCGTGTTTATCACCACCACTTTTGTTCTCTTTCTTCCACTTGAAGCAATATTTCTTGATATGGCCTTTCTTACCACAATGATGACACTCAAGATTCTTGTATCTCGATCTTGACTTGCTTCGGCTTTTATCTCTACCCTTTCCATCTTTGTCTCTGTTTCTCCCCCTGTTCTCGATAACCAACACCTCGGACTGTGATGTAGAACCCTGAGATCTTCTTCTAACCTCTTCATTCAACACACCACTCTTAGCCAAATCCAAAGTAATAATACCCTGTGGGGCAGAATTAATGAGTGAGACTCGAAAGGTCTCCCAAGAGTCTGGTAGAGTAGCAAGCAACCAAAGTCCTAAAATCTCGTCATCAAATTTGACACCCATACCAAGCAACTGATTCATCATACTCTGAAATTCACTAACATGGTCAGCTATAGACATTCCTTCTTTATATTTCAGCGCCATCATTTTCTTCAGCAAAAATAACTTGTTATTGCCCGACCTCGAAGCATACAAGCTTTCAAGCTTCTCCCACAATGTTCGAGCATGTGTCTCCTGATCAATGTGATTGTAAACATTTTCTTCAACAAATTGCCGAATAAAGCCACACACTTGTTGATGCTCAAATTCTCATTCTTCATCACTTTTCGAATCGGGTTTTTGAGTAGTAAAGACCGGAAGATGCAAAGCCTTCACAAACAACAAGTCCTTCATTTTATTCCGCCAAAGTTGATAATTTGTGCCATTCAACATAATCATCTTGCTCGTATTAATTTCCATAATTATCTAACACAATAACCAAGCTCTGATACTAGTTTGTTGGGAAGAAACCGAACAACCGAAACAAAGCGAAAGCACAACCGGTGTTCTTTCTCTCCTTATAACTCCTGTAAAAATTATGGCAAGCACAATAGCACAAGATATGTTCTCTAGCAACCTTAATCAACCACAAATCAACTAATGCAACCACAACAAAAATAAATAGAGACACCGATATTTTTTCGTGGAAAACTCCTTTAAATCAAGGGTAAAAAACCACGGGACTTTAGAGTCCGATAAAGAGCTCTACTATCATCAAATGTTCGACTACAAGATCACAATATCAAGCCTACAACAAGCATTCAACTCCGACAAGGCTAACAATATGTAATCTTTAGCAAAAGAGAGAAAAATGAGAGAACATCACCAAAAACGTAGCTACTGAAAAATGGGTATTTCCGACGCTACAAGACTCGGATGAAAAATCCGACCGTACAAAGTCAAGAACACCTTATCACCTAGCTGCTGTCCAAAAATCAGCTCAATCGAACCACGGATGGACCTTCGATCGAAGAGTTGATCACTGCTGTACCAAGCTTGAAAAAAACTGAAATTTTCTTCTCTCTTTCTCTCTGTTTTAATTTGAGATATTTTTTTTTTTTTGCTCTGCTCAAATTTTCTGCCCAACACCCGTTAAAAAAACCCCAAAATGACTTTTGACAAAACATTATGGCAGAAACTATGGGTTTCCCACATAGTGGGACCCATACCCAACACTTACTTCCTACTTAATCATGGAATTTAGACCCATGCATAAGTTTGCTGTTTTTGTTGTTGCAGTGATTGTTCGCAGTCATTTAGTTTTCTCTGCCAATGCAAGACCAATGAAATTCCTGATCGGCGTCTCCGCAATGCACAAAGCAGATCATCCTCAACCAAATGCTGAGCAAGTATTGCCACCCTCTATACCATTACCAGCTAAAACCTCAGGTTTTGGTGAATCAGTGAGGGGTTTCAAAGATGACTTTCAGCCCACTGCACCGGGGAACAGCCCCGGTATCGGGCATTCTTTCGAAGAAGATAACGATGAAAGGAATGAAGAAAAAGGGGCAAGTTTTAGGTCCACTAATGGCAAGCATGCCCAAGATTTCAAGCGTACAAGTCCAGGGCACAGCCCTGGAGTTGGTCATGTTTTTTCAAGCAAAATTTCTAAGAAAAATGTCTAGGTATTTCTTCTTCATTTCAAAACTTTGTAAGTAGCGGATTAAAAGGAAGTTGTTCCAATAATCACGTAGGAAATGCATGAATGCTCGTAGGTTTTAAAGACAGAGGTTCGAGTTCAGATGTAACAAAATAATTGTCCCTGCTTTATTTGGGTCATGAACTGTACTCTTTGCAATGTTTGCTTTCATTCGTATTAATAAATTGTTTCTAACTTTAAGAAATTAAAACAGAAAACCTGTCTATGTATTTCCCATATTTATATTTGAATATAGATAATATACAAAATTTTAAAGGCGAGAAAAAATTCTCAATTTTATATGAGAACGCATTGATCCCACTTGTCACAAATCGAGTCATCAAAAATTAATTTCATAACATCATTTGGTTAAAGTTCTCATATGAAATAAAATACATGTTTAAAATTGTTACAGTTCATTTATATATTTATCACACTTTAACCGTAGAGAATTTTCAGATAAATTTTTATTTTTTTCATATCTATTTAACTATTAATATTTGATTACCTATTTTAACAATGTTATCTCTAATTATTAAACTAGTATTATATTTTAATCTTCTTGAGGGCTAGTATTATTTTTTAATCTTCTTGAGGGTGTAGTGGCATTTACCCTTACTCCAACATTTGTTGATTTACTTTTCATTTGTTTAATGTATTAGACGTTTAATATCTCCACCAATACAGGAAGACATGGTTAACATAGTAACCAATACTATTTAATTTAATTTAGCTTTGCAACTTCTTCTAAAACTCAATGAAAACTACAGTTTCTCATATTGAATATCATAGATGATGATGCTCCTTCACCGACATGGCTTAACTAGTCATCTCACTGGCTAATGCTATTGCCCTTCCTCCAACATTCTCGATAAATAACGTTGGTCGATAAAATTTTACTTACATATCGATGATTCTGCCATGATCATTTAATAAAACAAGCGATGCTTGTCTCTATTGAAAGCACAGTTGCTTATGCTATTGCTTCTTTCAATAACTCACAAAAGGCTTGTACCCTTCTACTTACACGTTATACCAACAAAAATCATACAATAATCTTTACTCTCCATCATCAAGGGCGGCATAAGGGGGTTGAGTTCACTCCTAAAATGGAAAACATGTTCATACTTTATAAAATTATAAATTAGTAAATGATTAAACTGTATTTTGTTCTCCAAAATGATAAAATTGTAATTTAATACTTTAAAAATTATAAAGATATAAATTAATATAATGATTAAATTGTATTTTAACTCTCATAAAAATATATAATTTAATTCTAACCTCTTCAAAAAAAATTTGGCTTCGTCCCTCTCCATCATCAACTCAAAAAAATCACCAAAAGATCAAGGGCATGGTTAAATATTTGCATGAGATCAGAACGATATATGATGAAAATGAAGTTGTTGGCTCGCCAATTTCTTTAAAAGAGTTGGAGTAAAAATCTTTAGTGGTCTTTGATATGATTTTCATAAAATAATTCAAATTAAAGTTTTCACTTCCATTTATAAAAAAAAAATCGATTGAGTTCTAACTTAATTGATATGAATATTGTTATCAATGCAGGAGGATTTGAGTTCGAGTGTGCTGAAGCATATTATCCTTCTATAATTTTTTATTCTTTCAAACTCTCATTTAGTTTATGCTTATTTTGATCAAAGGACAAACCTTTTTTTGTATTTTTATTTACAGATTAGGGAGAAATTATAGATAGTTATAATATTATATAAATAAATAAAAAGAGTATTATAATGATATTATTAAAAAAATTCTATTATTTCAATGGAGTGGACCCTACGGAGGCAAAGAGAATATAAAGAACATGCTGTAGCCAAGATATGTGTTGACTTTTCTATAGTTAATGAAAGGTTAGGCTTAAACATTATATATGGACCATCCAATGTACTTTTCTTTATGTATTTTTCCAGCTGAATGGAATCCCCCAACTGATATGGAGGCTCTCACATGCCAATGTTTCTTAAAATCTTCCGATTCTAAGGGCTTTTAAATACCACAGTCCTCAAACATCTCTTTAGGGTTACACTGTGTCCCAATTTGTACTATAATGTCAAGTGTTAGACCCAAAAATGTTTGTTATTTCATCCTTGTTTTGATCATCTCTCAAGAAATAGCAGTGTATGATAGTGTTGAAGGAAGGGCTTTGAAGAGTGAATGGTGCAACAAATGCTCAACCCAACCCCATCAAACCGTTGGTTCACGCCAACATCAGCTAACCCTAACCAGTAAGGCTCAAGATGTCGATGCGGTTCGACCCACAAAACCCGGTCACAGTCCAGGAGTTGGTCACTACATTAAAAATTGACTCTCTCTTTTTTTTCTTTTATCTTTGGGCACCCAAAATTTGATTATAGTCTATGCATATGTAATTAAGTTTTTGAAAAAAAATTGATTTTTCCTTTCTTATTCTATTAAAATTAGATAAACCCTAAGCCCTGTTCATCCTCCACAGTTATCCCCATATACAACAATTTTTCTAAACAAAGTAATTTGTTTTAGGGTTTAGGAAAATTTTCCTTTTTTTTTTCTCTTTCATGTATTGAAGGAAGCCAATTTCTGATTTGGTGGCTTGATTGTAATTTTATATCTTTTATATACATATTATAAGAGACAAAAGAACCCGACTGTCGTTTTACTACACTTTTCAAAGTCTTCAAATTAGTGAGGGAATCTAAGTTTTGAATGGTAGTAATAAATGTATTAATCCCTAAAAAGTATCGCCTACACCTAATGTCCTTTGCGATTAAATGAAAGCATAAACTACCATTAATTATTATTAATATCTCTCCACAGGCTTAAAAGAATAACAAATCAAATTTATTATTCAAAGTTGAGTAAAATTAGATTTGATTCAAATTCAATTTAAAAGAATCGATTTTTTTTAAATTTTGAGTTAAACAAATCTAATTATTCGAGTTAATTTGAACAAATAATTCAAGTTTGGAGTTAAATTTTACAATGCAAATAATATATTGGTATAAATATTCTTTTGGTCCATATCAAATTTGAAAATTAGTAAATTAGTCCCTCTCTACACAAAAGTTACAAAAAAAATTCAAAATATTTATAAAAATTTCAAAATTTATGTTTTCTAGAAAATTATAAAAATTTCAAAAAATCTAAAAAATATATAAAGAAAGATAAAAAAATTAAAAAAATTATAGAATAATAATTTTGGGGACTTAAATAAGTTAATTAATTATTCAAGTTTATCATACTAAAATATTTTTTATTATTTTGTTTTGAAAAAAAATTCAAATATATATAATTTTAAATTGATGTACTCTAATATAAAATTAGTTATACTGCAACAATATTTTAATTTGAAATGTTTAATTTTTTTAATTTAACTCTAACAATTTCACCCGATTCGACACAACTCGATTTGAAAAAATTTCAAATCGAATTAGGATAATAAAATAAGACTCGTCAACTCAATTAACTCAAAATTTAACCAACCGCTCACTCCTTTATTTAAGTTTAAAGCCATCTTTTTGTAATTAATTCAACCTAATCCTCACGTACCATATTTTATTTTAATTTTAGAATTTTTCCTATGCTGGATATGTAGCTAAGAGGATATGCTAAAAAAAGTGCCCATCTCATCAGTTTTTTTCTTTTTTAATATATATATATATTAAAAAACAATCCTAGTTCTTTTATTTTATCTTTAACGGTTGATTTTTTCAACGTATGTTTTTTTAATTTATTGATCTATATTATTTTTGGAGAGAAAGAAAAATACGTTTTATAGAGCATACTTTTATTGTCATGTCAGTAAAAACGCATTCTACAAGGTATACTCTCAGCCACGTTAGCTAAAAACTAACAATTTAATTCTTTTAGTCAGATGGTTAAATGTTAGTGTTTTTATCTTTGAGTCACAAGTTTGATTCCTCTCTTACATTTGTATTTTTTATTTCATGTTGTTTTAAGTTATTTTTTTAATTAATATTTCTGAAACATTAGCTCTTTTAGTTAGATTGTTAGATAATTGTGATTTCATCCTTAAGTCTTAAGTTTGATTTTTTTTATAAGCATTTTATATATATATATATATATATATTTATTTCATGTTGCAAAAACTCGGGACTCGAGAATAAAAGTACTAACATTTAACCATCTAATCAAAAGAGCTAAGTTGATGTGGCTGAAAGCACACCTTGTAGGACACGTTTTCCTTTCTCTCTCCTAAAACAGTTAATTAGTAAATTAATAATGGTAGTGTGTGCATGGAAACCACATATTTAAAATACACATGTATGTTTAAAAATAATATTTAATAAATAATGAATCATATAATCCGAAACTAATAATATGCAAAACTAAAATAAAATTAATTAATTTAAATTGCTAATAAAATTAAATTTAAACAGGTAAATACATTTTGATAAGAATGTTAACTACATTTCAATTATTTTTGGGGTCGATGAAATGAATATCCTTTTACAAGGAGAATGAAGGAATTATTTGGGATTGAATTGAAATTGGTATAAAATCCTTGAAAATGTAGGCGTTATTGTCTCAACTCTCAAACATTGATTGATGATTGAGGCCTCAACAAGAATCTTTTTTATTTATCTTATTCGACGGCCTAAAAGTTTTGTCCCCATCACTAATTTTCTTACATGAAAAATAATATCGTTTATTCAATCTTTCTGCGTTTCTAAATATATATATAATTAATTTGATAGAAAAAGAATATGGATATGAGTCTTAAGGAATGATTTTATGGAGACGTGCATGACTTCACCTTATGTCCTAAATCAACTCTCATTTACCCTTTTTTTTTTCTATTCCATAGTTAGATCATAATTATATTGTTCTTTTAAAAAAAATTTAGATAATTTATTACATTATTTGGCCATCATTTATTTTGCTAAAAACAGAGAAGGTCGTCCAATTTTAAAAATAAAATTTATTTTAAATCCTTCATTGTTTTTTTGATTTTTTTAATCATTAAAATTGTTGTTCGTAAAATTACCTTAAAATGGATGGAAACATTAATTTTTGTTAACTTTGTTATTGTAACATACATATAGATTGCCATGTAAATGCCACGTAAGCAATTAATTATTTTTGAAATTTTTAAAAATTAAAATTCATTGGAAAGTATAAAATTTATATAAAAATTATTTTTAAATTTTTAAAAATTTAATTAATTAATTGCTAACGTTGCATACAATGGCGATCCACGTGTATGCTGTGTCAACAAAGTTAATTAACGTTAATTTTTTCATCTATTTTAAGGTAATTTGACAAACAATGCAAGTTTAAGGCTAAAAGAGACAAAAAATTAAATGGAGCACTAAGATTACTTTTTTTTTAATAAAATTAGAGGGTAAAAAAATTATTATGCCGATAGAATAACAAAAATAAATATATTCTCTTTTTTAAGAAAAGTTTATATGTATGGGAAAAAACCAAATAGGATGGGGAAGTTACCTCAGCATTGTTTTCCTCAAATAGAGCAAAGTGACAAAGAATTTCTCGGAAAAGGTCTCAAATGATGAAATAAAAACAACACTTTTTTATATGACACCTTTAAAAGCTCTTGGAAGTGATGGTTATCATGCGTTTTTCTTTCAGAATCAATGGGATAATATTGGGAGTGCAATTTATGATTGGGTCAAAGGGGTGTTCAATGGAAAACCTATAGACCAAGGACTAAATAATACACTCCTTGTACTTATTCCAAAAACGGCACAACTTGAAGAAATCTCCCAATTTCGACCTATCAATCTCTGCACTATTCTTTATAAGTTGGTGATGAAAATTATAGCTAACAGATTTAAGTTGTGTTTCCCAAAATTATTGCACAGGAGCAGGTTGGATTCATCGTTGGGAGAAACATCTCGGATAATATCATCATTGCACAAAAAGTTGTTCATTTTATGTGGAGGGGGGATAAAAAGTGGATGGCTGTTAAAATCAATTTAGAAAAAACACATGATAGAGTTAGATAGGATTTTATTGATAATTCTATTCAAGCAGTCGATATTCCAGATTATCTACGGAAAGCAATCATGTCTGCTATATCAACATTTACTATGCAAATCCTGTGGAATGGGGTATCCACTGAGAAGTTTCGACCCGCGAGAGGAGTAAGACAAGGATACCCGCTGTCACCTTACTTGTTTGTGCTATACATGGAGTGGTTAAGGCACAACATTAAGTCAGCCATAAATTTCGAGAATGGAGTCCTATTAATCTGTTAAGAACATGACCAACCTTATCACACCTATTTTTACAGATGATTTGGTGCTCTTTTTAAAAGCAAATATAAATCATGGCTTGCTGCTAAGAAACATTATTGATCAATTTTGTAGTTTTTCAAGGCATCATGTTCATACTAGGAAAGCCAACATGTTCTTTTCCAGAGGAGTGCAAGACAACCTAAATGATAGAATAAGCAGGTTGCTGGGTTTTCAGAAAGTTCAAGATCTGGATAAGTATATTGGAATTCCACTTTTCCACAAAAGAATTACTAATTCTATAGTGCAGTTTGTGGTTGAGAATGTACGTTCCAAGTTATGTATTTGGGATGCGGAACAACTCTCTGTGGTAGGAAGATTCACCCTTATATAATCAGTTCTCCCATCTATTCCGAACTATTTCATGCAATCCATGCGGATTCTTAAAGGAATGTGTGAAGAAATCGAACGTTTGGCAAGGCAATTTATTTAGGGGTTTACTGTTGGGTATGGGTCTCACTATGTGGGAAACCCATATTTTCTGCCACAATGTTTTGCCTTCCTTTTCTTTTGGTTTTGTCAAAAGCCAATTTTTTGGCTTATTAACGTGGGAGTGGGCAGAAATTTCTGCAGAGAGCTAAAAAAAAAATAGAGAGAAAGAGAATAGAAAAATCAGTTTTTCAAGCTTGGTGCAGCAGTGACCAACTCTTCGATCGAAGGTCCATCCGTGGTTCGATTGAGCTGATTTTTGGACAGCAGCTAGGTGATAAGGTGTTCTTGACTTTGTACGGTCGGATTTTTCATCCGAGTCTTGTAGCGTCGGAAATACCCATTTTTCAGCAGCTACGTTTTTGGTGATGTTCTCTCATTTTTCTCTCTTTTGCTAAAGATTACATGTTGTTAGCCTTGTCGGAGTTGAATGCTTGTTGTAGGCTTGATATTGTGATCTTGTAGTCGAACATTTGATGATAGTAGAGCTCTTTATCGGACTCTAAAGTCCCGTGGTTTTTTACCCTTGATTTAAAGGGGTTTTCCACGTAAAAATATCGGTGTCTCTATTTATTTTTGTTGTGGTTGCATTAGTTGATTTGTGGTTGATTAAGGTTGCTAGAGAACATATCTTGTGCTATTGTGCTTGCCATAATTTTTGACAGGAGTTATAAGGAGAGAAAGAACACCGGTTGTGCTTTCGCTTTGTTTCGGTTGTTCGGTTTCTTCCCAACAAACTGGTACCAGAGCTAGGTTATTGTGTCAGATAATTATGGAAATTAATACGAGCAAGATGATTATGTTGAATGGCACAAATTATCAACTTTGGCGGAATAAAATGAAGGACTTGTTGTTTGTGAAGGCTTTGCATCTTCCGGTCTTTACTACTCAAAAACCCGATTCGAAAAGTGATGAAGAATGGGAATTTGAGCATCAACAAGTGTGTGGCTTTATTCGGCAATTTGTTGAAGAAAATGTTTACAATCACATTGATCAAGAGACACATGCTCGAACATTGTGGGAGAAGCTTGAAAGCTTGTATGCTTCGAGGTCGGGCAATAACAAGTTATTTTTGCTGAAGAAAATGATGGCGCTGAAATATAAAGAAGGAATGTCTATAGCTGACCATGTTAGTGAATTTCAGAGTATGATGAATCAGTTGCTTGGTATGGGTGTCAAATTTGATGACGAGATTTTAGGACTTTGGTTGCTTGCTACTCTACCAGACTCTTGGGAGACCTTTCGAGTCTCACTCATTAATTCTGCCCCACAGGGTATTATTACTTTGGATTTGGCTAAGAGTGGTGTGTTGAATGAAGAGGTTAGAAGAAGATCTCAGGGTTCTACATCACAGTCCGAGGTGTTAGATATCGAGAACAGGGGGAGAAACAGAGACAAAGATGGAAAGGGTAGAGATAAAAGCCGAAGCAAGTCAAGATCGAGATACAAGAATCTTGAGTGTCATCATTGTGGTAAGAAAGGTCATATCAAGAAATATTGCTTCAAGTGGAAGAAAGAGAACAAAGGTAGTGGTGATAAACACGACCGGAATGACGATGAAAAATCCGAGCGTGTTGCTACTGTTACTCGTGAAGATTTGTTAGTTATTTGTGATCAGAATTTGGTCAACCTAGCATGCGACGAGACTAGTTGGGTGATTGATACTGGTGCATCACTTCATGTCACGTCGAGGAAGGAATTCTTCACATCTTATACTCCTGGTGATTTTGGGGTATTGAAGATGGGTAATGATGGTTTGGTTTCGGTTATTGGTATGGAAGATGTTAGCTTGGTAAGTAACAATGGAACAAAGTTAACTCTCAAGGATGTCAGACATGCACCGGATGTCCGTTTGAATTTGATTTCTGCAGGAAAACTTAATGATGAGGGATTTTGTAACACCTTCAGTGAATGGGCAGTGGAAGCTGACTAAAGGCTCCTTAGTTGTGGCTCGAGGAAAGAAGAGCTCAAATTTGTACTTGATGCAAGCTTTGACTTCTCGAGAGATGGTGAATGTGACACTGAATGACAGCTCAATTGAGTTGTGGCATAAACGACTCAGTCACATGAGTGAGAAGGGGCTTAGTTGTTTAGCGAAGAAGAATCAACTTTCGGGTTTAAAGAATGCTACACTGAAGAATTGTGCTCATTGTCTAGCAGGAAAGCAGAAAAGAGTTTCATTTAGAAGCCATCCTCCTCATAGGAAATCAGAGTTGCTAGAGTTGGTCCATTCAGATGTTTGTGGTCCGATAAAAGTAAGATCACATGGTGATGCACTTTACTTTGTGACTTTCATTGATGATTGTTCAAGAAAGCTATGGGTTTACACTTTGAAGTCTAAAAATCAAGTCTTTGAGGTGTTTAAACAGTTTCAAGCATCAGTTGAAAGGGAAACTGGGAAAAAGTTGAAGTGCATTCGTACTGATAATGGTGGCGAGTACATAGGGTCGTTTCATGAGTATTGTCTGCGACAGGGAATCAGACATCAGAGAACACCACCAAAGACTCCACAGTTAAATGGGTTAGCTGAAAGAATGAACCGAACATTGATTGAGAGAGTCAGATGTTTGTTGTCAGATGCAAAGTTACCAAGATCATTTTGGGCTGAAGCTTTGAATACAGTGACACATGTGATAAATCTGTCTCCTAGTGTTCCTTTGAAAGGTGATGTGCCAGATAGAGTTTGGTTTGGTAAAGACGTGTCATATGATCACCTACGTATGTTCGGTTGTAAAGCATTTGTTCATGTTCCAAAGGATGAAAGATCCAAGTTGGATGCCAAGGCTCGACAATGCATTTTTATTGGTTATGGTCTAGATGGTGAGTTTGGTTATAGACTCTATGATCCAGTTCAGAAGAAACTCGTGAGAAGCAGAGATGTTGTCTTCATTGAGGATCAGACCATTGATGACATTGATAAGACGGAGAAAGTGGATTCACAAGGTAGTGGTGACTTGATCGATGTGAATCCGGTTCCCCTAGACTCTTCACCAGATCCTATCCAGGATGATGTACATGGTGATGTTAGTGGTGACCATCAGACTATAGGTGACTTTGATACTCCCGTGGATGATGTTGTGAATGATCAACAACAAGCACCTATAGCTCCACCAGCAGTTTCACTTCGAAGGTCTTCCAGAGATCGACGATCTTCTGTCAGGTATTCTCCTGATGAATATGTTCTTTTGACTGACGGGGGAGAACCTGAATGTTATGAAGAGGCTATGGAGAGTGAATGCAAAGATCAGTGGGTTGAAGCGATGAAAGACGAACTTCAATCCTTGCATGAGAACCATACTTTTGAATTGGTGAAACTGCCTAAAGGCAAAAGAGCTTTGAATAATCGGTGGGTTTACAGGTTGAAGCAAGAAGAGAAGTCTTCATCTCCACGATACAAAGCTAGATTGGTCGTTAAGGGTTATACTCAGAAAAAAGGGGTTGATTTTGAAGAAATATTTTCTCCGGTTGTGAAGATGTCCTCTATCAGAACTATACTGAGTTTGGCAGCTTGTTATGACCTAGAGGTTGAACAAATGGATGTGAAAACTGCTTTTCTTCATAGTGACTTGGAAGAAGAGCTTTACATGGAGCAGCCAGAGGGTTTTGTTGCACAAGGGAAAGAGGACTATGTGTGCAGATTGAAGAAGAGCTTGTATGGTTTGAAGCAAGCTCCAAGGCAATGGTACAAGAAGTTTGAGTCTGTTATGGGGGAGCAAGGCTACAAGAAGACTACTTCTGATCATTGTGTGTTTGTTAAGAGATTCTCTGGTGATGATTTTATTATTCTTTTGCTCTATGTTGATGATATGCTTATTGTTGGTCAGAATGCTTCTAGAATTGAGAAGTTGAAACAAGAGTTGAGTAAATCCTTTGCAATGAAGGATTTGGGGCCAGCAAAGCAAATTCTTGGCATAAGACTGACACGTGATAGAAAGGCCAAGAAATTATGGTTATCACAAGAGAGGTACATTGAGAAAGTACTTCAAAGGTTTAGTATGGACAAAGCTAAAGCGGTGAATACTCCCTTTGCTATGCACTTTAGATTGAGTGTTAAGCATAGTCCTTCCACAGAAAAGGAGAAGGAAGAGATGCAGAAAATTTCTTACTCTTCAGCCGTGGGTAGTTTGATGTACGCAATGGTTTGCACGAGACCAGACTTGGCTTATGCCGTTGGTACAGTTAGTCGGTTTCTTTCTAATCCAGGCAGAGAGCATTAGAATGCAGTGAAGTGGATTATGAGATATCTTCGTGGCACTTCCAACATGAAACTTTGTTTCGACAATGAGAAACCTGTTTTTGTTGGGTATACAGATTCAGACATGGCCGGAGACATTGACTCGAGGAGATCTACTTCAGGTTACTTAATCACTTATGCAGGGGGAGCTGTGGCATGGCAATCGAGACTGCAAAAGTGTGTTGCATTGTCCACCACCGAATCAGAGTTCATTGCAGCAACCGAAGCGTGTAAGGAGATGCTTTGGATGAAGAAGTTTGTGCATGAGCTTGGTTTTACTCAGGAGAAGTATGTCCTGTACTGTGATAGCCAGAGTGCTATTCATCTTGGTAAGAACTCAACTTTTCATGCTAGATCTAAGCATATTGATGTGAGGTACCATTGGATACGAGATGTTCTTGAAGCTAAGCTGTTAGAGCTTGATAAGATACACACTAATGATAATGGTGCTGATATGTTGACGAAGGCCTTACCAAGAGGAAAGTTTAAAGCATGTTGTTTGACCTCCGGCATGAAGGCATTCCCCACATAGTTGGAGGGGGAGATTTGTTGGGTATGGGTCCCACTATGTGGGAAACCCATATTTTCTGCCACAATGTTTTGCCTTCCTTTTCTTTTGGTTTTGTCAAAAGCCAATTTTTTGGCTTATTAACGTGGGAGTGGGCAAAAATTTCTGCAGAGAGCTAAAAAAAAAATAGAGAGAAAGAGAATAGAAAAATCAGTTTTTCAAGCTTGGTGCAGCAGTGACCAACTCTTCGATCGAAGGTCCATCCGTGGTTCGATTGAGCTGATTTTTGGACAGCAGCTAGGTGATAAGGTGTTCTTGACTTTGTAAGGTCGGATTTTTCATCCGAGTCTTGTAGCGTCGGAAATACCCATTTTTCAGCAGCTACGTTTTTGGTGATGTTCTCTCATTTTTCTCTCTTTTGCTAAAGATTACATGTTGTTAGCCTTGTCGGAGTTGAATGCTTGTTGTAGGCTTGATATTGTGATCTTGTAGTCGAACATTTGATGATAGTAGAGCTCTTTATCGGACTCTAAAGTCCCGTGGTTTTTTACCCTTGATTTAAAGGGGTTTTCCACGTAAAAATATCGGTGTCTCTATTTATTTTTGTTGTGGTTGCATTAGTTGATTTGTGGTTGATTAAGGTTGCTAGAGAACATATCTTGTGCTATTGTGCTTGCCATAATTTTTGACAGGAGTTATAAGGAGAGAAAGAACACCGGTTGTGCTTTCGCTTTGTTTCGGTTGTTCGGTTTCTTCCCAACATTTACCAATGGAGGACGGAAAATCACTTTAGTTGATTTGGGGTCAATATGTCAACCACGGGCACAATGAGGATTGGGTCTCCAACAATTAGAATATCAAAATGCCTCCAAACTCATTTCCAATAAGGATGGGCTATGGGTTCAGATTGTGTGATCAAAGTATGGGATAATAGAGACAATTCCTGAAAGCATTACAAGGCGAAGTTGCTCAACAGTGTTGAGAGCAACGGTGAAGGTTGGTCTCTGCTGAAAGAAAACCTCTGTTAAACTGTTGGAACGAGAACGAAGATTCATTGTTGGGAAGACGCTTGGGTGCCAAATGCAGGACCTTTAGTACTACATGTACCCACCATGGAAAGAATAGTAATGGATTGTAAACTTAATGATATGGTGTCGGAAGAAGAAGCATGGAATCTTGAAGCGTTCAAGACAAAACTGCTAGAAGAAATCGTCAGAAGGATTGCAAATTTACTGCTTCCAATCCTTTAGCAAGACAGGACAAAGTCTTTTGGATAAGAACTTCAAACGGAAGCTTCTCAATTAAAAGCATTTATCAAATGCTAAAAGAGGATACATGAAATGTATGAGACAATAAGTGGAAGACCATAGAGATATGTCAAGGACCACATCGTATATGGTTTTTTTTGTGGCTTATTTATAGGCAACGGTTGCTTACTAACCTTGAGTGCTTGCGAAGGGAAATTGGCCAGAATGCTTCTTGTCTAGTATGCCACAATAATACAGAAGATATCTTGCATGTCCTTAGGGATTGTCAGGTTGCTAAAGAAGTTTGGCTGAACATGGTGCCCAAAGATTGTCAATCACACTTCTTCTCAGGGAATCTCTTGTAGTTGGTTGGGCAAAATTTAGGAAATCGGGAATGGGTGCCAAGAGCTGAAGTCCCTGAGCTATTCTCTTTGGCTTGATAGCATGGCGCCTATGGAAAGACATTAATTTATTCGATTTCCAAAGAATTCCATGGAGTTGTATGGAAACCATTAAGATATCAATTAGTTAGGCAAAGCACCATATTAACACTTAAAGGTGAGACCCATATAGAGAACGTAATTTAAATTCTGGAGGAACTTAGAAGAAGTATTAACTTATTAAGGTAGCAATAATCTATTTTTAGAAATTAGTCATGAATTTTTTTCACAGAATAAGTGAAGTTTATATATTCTAATTTATAAATGAAACTATGATCTAATATTATTTTCAACCTAATTAATTTCGCATAAGTTTTAATCGCACCAAACAGTACATGAAATTAAATTAAAAAGTATATATAAATTTACATATATGAAGTAATATTGTTATTTAATGTATTAGATAATTTTGTTTGATGTATAAGATTTTTTTTCTTGTTTATTTTGTATTTGTTGAATACTGTATTTTTATTTGTAAAATTTATTTACGAATAATTTATATTTTTTCGACTTAAGAGTAATAAAAAAATCCTTAGTAAAAAAAAAAAACATTGGGCCTCAAAATTGTAACTAATATAATATATCATTACCAATTTTATATTTCTTAATATGACAGTCAAATATAATTACAAGATCTTTTAAACAATATATAATCATATATAATATATATATTATAAAAGAAGGTATGAAACTAAAAATTGAAACTTTAAGTTTCAAAATACTTCATTTTTTCTAATTATGTTTAAAGTGGATCTCACTTTTAAATTAAGTTTTAAATATTATTTTATTTCCATCAATAATTATAATAAAATTTTCAATAATAAACAACTTTAAAAAAGTAATTTCTATTTATTTAGTTGAAATCAAGGTATGCACCATCAGCAACAATCCATTTTTAATGTCCAATACCATGCTTTTATGAATTTACATAATTATTTTTTAAAAATTAAAAAAACTTTATTAAAACTTTTAAGATAGTTTAACATGCATATTTTAATATAAATTGTTTATTTTTCAAATTTATAAATGTTTACATAAATGTTTAAAAATGAGTAAAATATGTTAAAACATGTTGCAATTTATTAATTAAAATTTATAAAAATTATTTATATTTTTATTATACTTTAATTAAATAAAAAATCATTTAAAACTTCATTTAAGTGAAAATTTGTATTTTTTTAAAGATTTTGTATTCATTTATTCATTTAAGAATTTTCAAAATTATTAAATATATTTTAATTTATAAATACAAATCAACCGGTGCATCACACGGAATAAAATACTAGTTTTTTTTAATATAAATGAGCAGTAAATATAGGATGAGTAGGATTAAGTAAAAGTTCATGGGAGCTCCTATATTAGAGTTAGATTGTATTTTGTCCCTTCTATTCCAACAAATAAGAAAATTAATCACTATATGTTAAATTAAATAGCAAATTGGTTATTCTATTATAGAATCCATCCATTTTTACTGCTAAGTATTGATGGTTGGCAAAGCAACCAGACACTGATACGTGGCATGCCACGTTCGTGCTAATGTAGTAATATTTAAAAAAATTATAACTATTTAAAAAAAATCACAACTAGGATAAATCTGGACATATAAATTTTTGAATAATTATAAAATTTAAAAATAAAAAAATATTTAAAAATTATTAAGAATTATTAAGAATTATAAGAAATTATAAATAATGATTATTTTTAAAAAAATATTAAAAATTATAAAAACTATATATTTATACACATATAACATATTTAAAGAATTCAAATATACATATATATATTATTAATCGAATTTATATTTCTAATTAATCAAGTTGATACTCCTATTTTATTATTTCTTATAATTCTTAATATTCTTTTATTAGTTTCTTATAACTGAAATATATACACATATAAAATAGAAATCTTTCATATTAATTTTTTTATTAATTTTCAAAAATTTAATGGTTATTTATAATTTTTTTATGATTCTTAAATTTTTTTATAATTTTATATAATTATTTAAGAAATCATTTTAGAATAAATTAGGATAAATAATTGTTCAGGTTCATTTGAACCTAGACAATATTTTTCTAAGTTCATTATGAACGTTATTTCTAATGCTGCTTAACAATATCAATATTTTTTATAATTTTTAATAATATTTTGATAATTTTCTAAGCTCATTTTTAATGTGATTTTTAAAATAATTATTAAATTTTTTTCTTTTTTTATTTTTTAAAAATATTTACTGGTAAAATATTACATTAGCACATCACGTGTCTTTTTTTGGTTGTTCCATCATCCACGTCAGAAGTTAACAGTAGAAACTGATTGAATTTTTTTATCAAAGAGACAAAATATAATCTGACTTTTTATACAAAAGTTTTCATAATACTTTTAATTAATCCTATTTATCTTTTAATTCCACGTCACTTATATAAAAAATTTATAAAAAAATTCAAATTATCATTTAATAAAATATATGAATAAATTTTTTACCAAAAATATTAATTTATATTTTTCTAACATCTAAAGTTTAATTAATTTATTTTTAAGTATAAAAGATAAAATATAGTCTATCTCATACTTTTAACCACTATATTCCTTCTTGTGAAAATTTGAAAATTATTGTCTCAATTTCTGTTTTTTGCCATAAGGAACTACTTTGTTGTTATGTTGTTTCACCAATTTACCCTACTAATGTTCGATTTCCCGAAATGCCCTAACTGAACTTCCAGACAAGACGAGGACACAACAATTGGACCAAAAGACTGAGACGACGACCTAGAATGACAAGCCCCTTGCGGTGCGGACAGGCTCGCACCCCTAAGCCCCACTGCATTTCCATTTTGGCACTCACTCAACAACCCCAATGGCTCTTAGCTGGTGACCTGCTGTTCGGTGTAAGGACAACACAACCAAGGGTAAAACAGATAATTCAAAGAACCAGAAAGTTAGTTTGACAAGTTAATGTGCATATCACTTGAAGATTGCCATTGTCGCCCGATTACTTATTGTTTTATTATTATTTTTTCAAAACCTAAAGTCTTAAAATTTCCCCCGTAAAACTTTATTTGGTCTGACTTATCTTTAAATTCAGTTACACCCAATAAACCTTTTTTCGTTTTCAATATTAAACTATTTATTGAAAAATATTATTTTTAATATAATAATTTGCATCATACCTGCTTATAAAATTTAATTTAATATCCTAAATTTTATTTTATCATTACTTAATTTAAATATTTTATTTTAATTAAATTATTATCATAAAATTTTAAAATTATTAATTTTTTTCAAATTTAAGATCATTACAATATTTTTTTAGTATAACTAATTTTATGAAAACAAAAGTATAAAAATTAAATTATGTGGGTAAAAAAAAAGAGATTCTTTGAAAAAAAATATGAAAATTAAAATTTTAATACATGAATTATGAGCAAAAAGTGCAAACAATGTCAGTATTATTTATAATTCTCTTTAATGTTTGGGAAAGAAAAAGGAATAATAGGGTTTAAACTCGTATTATTTATGTATTAAAAAGTTTTAATTATTTCTCTAATTTAGTTAGTTTTTATATTATTATTTATTGAGGTGTAATATATAAATATGAATAATTATTTAGTACATTAATAATGAAAATTTTTAACTCTATAAATAAAATTAAAATTTTATTATTTATCTTTAAATTATATTTTAAAAATAATAAAATAATTGACAAAAACTTAACCGGCTCGACGAATAAAAACATTTCAATAATTACTCTATCTTAAAAGAACATTGTATTATATTTTTATAATATTTTGTATTTAATACGGTAAACTCCACAAAAAATATATCGTCCGTTTTCTCGAGAATCTAATTGGAATCAGCTAAACGATGGCGTTTCGAGACATGATTGCAATGGACAAACTAGTAATTTGGAATCTCTTTTATTTTATTTTATTTTTTTCAGGTGTGCTTTTGTTTTAAGCTTTATATATTTTCTTGGCCGCAAAATTCAGGAAAACAAATTCCCTAAAAAATCGCCCCTCAAAGAACAGTTTCAGATGATTTTCTTCTTTGCTGGAAAATGGAGTCTAAAACCCTAACGATCATCAAAGCTCGAAAACAGCTGGTCTTCATGTTCAACTCTCTCCGGTAACTCTTTTTTTTTTAATCACTTTCTCAAACCTTCCTTCACATATGCTCGCGCTTTCTATCTTCCCAAGCACATCCAATTCCAGTTCTCTTTTCTGTTGCGTTGCTTACTTCTTTGACAACTTCGATTACTATATCTGTTTCCCTTTGAAAAGCTTTTTGAACTTCCGATTGCTTATTTGGTTAAAAAAGAACCTACTATCTACCTTTAGCGGATGCTTTCTTTTTCTAAAAAAAAAAATCAACTCAAACATGTTGTTATGATGATCAAGACTTCGATTTAAGCTACTTTAAATAGTATTAAAATCTTTTTCTTTTTATACATAAAATCTTTCAATTTCTTCCCAATCTTCGTTTTGTTAACTTTTCTGAACTTGTAATAAGCTGAACAAGGTAAAAATTGCTGCTGCAAATGCTTTTGTTATGTTCTACTTTTTTAAATTAAATTACTAAGTATAGAACTTTATATATAAATTAGGCATGTTGCTGTGGGGGCGTACTTTCTGTTTATTAGACTTTTTAAACTTTAAAAAGAATCTTCAGCTAGAATCAATGCTGAAGAAATAGTTTAAAATGAATGAAAACTGCTCTAAGCACGTCTCTTTCTATTATTTAGTTAGTTAAGAATTAATTTATATGGGTTTTGTGAAAAATGTCCGAAAACGAAGAAAATTGAGGCCGTTACTTGTTTTTCCAATCATTTTTAGCTGAAGAGCAAAAGGGGAGATAATTCATTTGATTTCAGCTGACTTGTTTTTTTAGCTGTTAATAAACTATTTTCCTTTTTCACTAAGCATTTTACTTTGGTGGCTTGTTTTCAGGGGGATGTTACAACCAGTTAAAGCATTCCAGTTCTTCTTGGTTCTGTCTTGTACCCTTTTTTGCTTAATTACATGTGAACCATGTGCTGTGAGTGGCATGCCAAAAACAGACGAATATGAGGGATGTGAGTACTATGGAGATGCTCACCATGTTGGTTTTCAAGAAACTATAATTGACTCTACACATTCGCAGTCTGACATGGGAACTTTTACAACTCGTTTAAGTGTTGAGAGGGTATGCAGTGATTCTCATTCGTTCTGTTTCCCTTCTACATTGCCTGGGTTTTTGACCGAAGAGAGTACACTTGAAGTAGGTGGTTTAGAAGTTTCTAGGAGTCAGTCTGATAGTGCTTCATCTTTTGCAGAACAAAGTAACCTTAGGGTGCAGGCAAGTAACAGCAGTTGGTTATCTGACCATAGTATGTTTAAATTATTAAATGGCCGGACAGTTTCGTGTTCTGTATATTCAAAAGCTGGCATCCATGAGTTTCCATCAATTAATACTGATGGTGCTAATCAAAATGATATTTCTTGTAAAGGACCTTTACTAAGTCAGAAGAGTACCAGTGTTAGGATGGAAAAGAACAATGAGGTGACCAAATTAAGTTCTTTTGATGGTTTATCTTCACCTAATGTAGAGATAAATCCTCCTATAATGGATTGGGGACACAAATATTTATTTTTACCATCAGTGGCTTATTTGACAGTAGCAAATACGTGCAATGACAGCATTTTGCACATTCATGAACCATTCAGTACCAATATACAGTTCTATCCCTGCAATTTTAGTGAGGTTTTGCTTGGACCTGGTGAAGTAGCTTCAATATGTTTTGTGTTTTTACCTAGATGGGTGGGCTTGTCATCAGCTCACCTTGTCTTGCAGACAAGCTCTGGTGGTTTCCTGGTTCAAGCTAGGGGGTTTGCTGTTGAGTCCCCATATGAGATTCAGCCATTAGTAAGCCTGGATATTCCTTCTAGTAGGCAGTTGAGTAAGAATTTGTCTTTGTTCAATCCTTTCGATGAAACCCTCTATGTGGAAGAAATAACTTCATGGATATCAGTTTCTCTTGGGAACTCTGCCCATCATACTGAAGCAGTTTGTAGTGTAGAAAACTTCAAGGGCTATAATGGGCAAAGCTTACTCGGTGCTGAGGATTGGTTGGTCATGAACAGTGATAAATATGGTTTTCCAATTATGGCTATGAGGCCGAGCAGGAAGTGGGAGATTAATCCTCTAAGCCGTGAGACCATTGTAGAGATTGATTTATCTCCTGAATCAGAAGGAAAAGTTTTTGGTGCTTTTTGCATGCAGTTGCAGAGGTCTTCACAAGACTCGTCTGATATAATTATGGTTCCTCTTGAAGTTGATTTGGGTACCAAAGCATCCTATATTGACCATGCAAGTTCTCTTTCAGTTTCTCTTGATGGTCTGGTGCCAAATGATGGCAGTGGAACTGTTTTTGTGGCCATCTCTTTGAAAAATTTTGCTCCTTATGTGCTGAGTATTGTCAAGATTGATGAAGTTGCAGATGCTAAGGTTTTCGATATCAAGTATGTGGAAGGGTTGCTGCTCTACCCTGGTGCTGTTACCCAGGTTGCTGTGATTGCTTGCACTAAACTATCAAGTGAGGTTCATGATTCTTCTTTTGAAGTATCCAACATGATCAACAGTTGTAAATTGCTGTTAATGACAAATGAATCTATTAGCCCTCAGATTGAAGTTTCTTGTGAGGAAATAATCCATGTTTGTGTGGAACATCAGGAAAATTTGTCCATGGCTTATGAACATCAGTCTGAAATTGTTAAATCTGGCAACACAAGCACAGGAACCTTGAGGGTTGGCATGCAACTGGCATCAGGGGCCAAGGTTTGCTTATTTTAATTACAATGACAGAATTTGAACCATCAAAATTGTTTATATTTTTATTATTCTGGTGATTGATGCTCCTTTCCTCTTTTACTCACTTATGCTCTTACCTATCTTGCATGTGTTATAGAACCCTTAATCTTGTAAAGCTTCATGACAATAGTGCTTCTTGGTTAGTAATATAAATAAGGTCATAATACAACTACCTACCCATTAAGTGAGGATTGCTCCTTGCGCCATTGGAATAGTTTCTTGTTTGTATATTTTCATTATCATGCATGCAAACATCTCCCCCCCCCCCCAAAAAAAAAAAAAGAGACTTTCTTTTTACTTCCCTTTCTTGGTTCAAATTTTCATACATAGATACCATCTTACTCGCTTGTAACGAAATTAGCATTAAGCTTTCATTCTTCAAAGTCTAATTACTAGATGTATGTCCATTATATAGCTAAGAAGGTCTTGTGACTATATGTAGGTGTTACAGACAGCTGAAGTGGATGAATTGATACTTGCAAACTGGAAATCTCAAGGTGCTTCAGGTGGCATGTCAGTGCTTGATGATCAAGAGGTTCTGTTTCCAATGGTTCAAGTTGGAAGTCACTGCTCCAAGTGGATCACTGTGAAAAATCCTAGCATGCAGCCTGTTGTAATGCAACTCATTCTTAACTCAGGAGAAGTTATTGATGAATGTATGAGCCAAGATATTTTTGTGAAGCCCCCTTCTGGTAGCTTGGTTCACAATTCATCTACTATTCCTATGAGAGCTGGGTTCTCGTTAGGAGAGAGTGCACAGACAGAGGCCTATGTTCATCCTAATGGTAGAGCATCTTTTGGGCCGATATTATTTCACCCTTCAAATCGTTGTGGGTGGACAAGTTCAGCACTGATAAGGAACAACCTTTCTGGTGTTGAGTGGTTATCTTTGAGGGGATATGGAGGGTCTATTTCTCTAGTCCTGTTCGAGGGTTCAGAACCCATCCAGGGTGTAGAATTTATCCTTAACTTGCCAACTTCCCTAAATATCTCTCCTCTACAAATGCTTTTTCACATGGAAGAGACTAGTTATGCATGTTCTCAGCCGTTTTCAAAAGAGCTTTATGCCAAGAATACTGGAGACTTGCCACTTGAGGTAAAAAGCATTGAAGTTTCAGGGAGGAAGTGTGTAGGTTATGGCTTTATGGTGCATAGTTGTGAAGGTTTCTCTCTTGAACCTGGAGAGTCAACAAAGCTTCTGATATCATACCAGCCAGATTTTTCAGCAGGTATGGTACATAGGGATCTTGAACTGGCTTTGGCTACAGGCATTTTTGTCATACCCATGAAGGCAACTCTCCCTCTGCATATGCTTAATCTTTGTAAGAAATCAGCGTTCTGGATGCGGCTAAAGAAACTCTCTATCGCAATTCTTCTTTCTGCTTCTTTATTGTTTCTCTTATTCTGTTTCGTTTTTCACCAAGCAATGATCTTGGGTTCCCAAGATTGCTTTTACAAGAGTGAGAAGAACCCGATCAGTACAACCCGGTCTGGAGGAAAATGTTCTCGTGATCAGAGAAATGGTAGGTTCTCTATGTCAGCTGAAGTTGACGGTTTGTTAAGTTCAGTTGAGGGTGCTAAATCTTTGAAGGAGGCATCTAATGGTAGATTCCCAAATGATCATGTTAGGAATAAGGAAGAGAGGTTTACTAATCGAAATGCAAAACTAACTCCTGAAAATGACAGCGAAGTTAACAGTTTCTTAGATCCTCAGAGGGAAATTTCATTGCCATCTTTGCCCTCAAAATCTGCGGGGGCTGTAAATCCTGATACGAAGGAAGCACCACAAACTGGTAACCTTACTATCCGGATTGGGAAAGATAAAGGAAGAAGGCGAAGGAAAAGGAAAGGTGGATTTAAAGAATTGATTGAAGTTTCAAGTAGTCAAAGTGGAAATTCTACACCTTCATCCCCTCACTCCCCCACATCTGTAGCATCTAATCGCACATGGCCACTCTCCCCCGATGTGGAGCAATCCATTGAATCTAGGAATCCTTTTACACATTTGGCTAACCAAATCTGCGAGAAAGGTAAGGTTCCTCAACCTATTTCAAAAGCAAATGTGTTGGGACCTAAGGTTTCTGTGGAACATGTCAGCAACAACTGGTATTCTTCACAAGAGCAGCCTAGAATACCAAGGCAAAATGTTTCACAACCTGTTCTCTCGTACTCTGCTACTTTTCCTTGTGCTAGTAGGGCGACCGCCAGTACACGGAGCTCCTCTTCTCCTTTGGCTTCAATGTCTGTTATTGCTCCTTGTGCTCGAGCTCCAGGATCCAAACTCTCTGACCAGAAAATCATAAAAGCAGAAAGGAAGGGTAGAATGGAAGATGAATATACTTACGACATTTGGGGTGACCATTTTTCTGGACTCCATTTGAATGGTAGTTCAAGGGATGTTGTTGCAGTGAATTCCAGCACTACAGAAAATAACTCCGATAGTTTCTTTGTCAGGGGTCCACAAACCCTCATGGAAAAATCTCAACCAAGATCTGTAAGTTATTTCAATCGAGATGGGTAATGATAAATTATTAGATTATTAGAGAACTCTTGCATGTCTCGCATCTACAAGTGCTTTCTTTTCTGTTAGAAAGGTCTATTGCTTTGAATAGTCGTCCATATGTGGTTGCATGTATGCATACACAAGTACATACATATGTACATACATAAGTTCATACGCGTACATTCATTTGCATGCATGCACGCATGTTCATACAGATTTACCTTGTGTTATCAGTTGTTTTCAGTCTAGTCTATTACGGATTCCTCGCTCCTCTGAGTTCACAGATGCATGCATTATACATGCATTTCCATGTGTTCAGACATAGCATAATTTAGTTTAAGATTCATTTCTGATTTTAAGGTCTTATCAACTTTCAAGAATGATCTACTGAACATAAAAAGGAAAGAAAAGCGGTTTTGTTTTGACCAATTAATCTAGTTGTCATCTTTGAAAGATTGGAATAGAAAATATGATCTCATCATGTTAACACGGATATATTTGAACTTTGTCTATATCTTTTCTTCTTATATCTGAAATATCATACTTTATTGTATCCGATGGAGCCTGCTTAACTAAAAGAGAACTCATCAGTTAATGACAGAAACGTGTTTATCTGAAAGGTTTCCATCTCTTATGTAACATCCATTTGATCAATATTGAAATATCATTTATGTCATATGTCCCATATCCAAGTATGGTCTTATATGGATTCGGAGCAAGTACTGTAAACTGTTGGGGTATATGCATGTATATGTTTAATATAAATATTAAAAAAAAAATCAACTTTTGTTATATACTGAATAAAATCATATTTCATACCAATATTTGTTGGAAACATTTTTTTTGGGAAGTTAAAAGTTCTTATTTATCCGAGAAAAATTTTGCTACCTATAAACATGAAGAAAAAGTCACCTACTCCCTAATCACATCTAAACCCCGTTCTATATAAGTTCTATATAATCTGCCTAGCCTTCTAATTGAAAGATCCAGCTTAGCTGTCGTCACTCTTTTAATTGTAAAATCAAACTATCTGACTAGCCTTTTTGCCATGCAACTTCTTGTTTTTCTCCTGCCATATAAAGCAATTGATAAAATCATCCCATGTCAAAACAGACAACTTTTAAGAGATTTCACTTTGCTAGCAGCCGCAACCGATCAACCTTATCTTGGCATGAACGCTGAACAGTAGAGTAGCAAGCAACATGGTTTCAGTATATTTCCCAAAGCGGGTTCGACCAAGAACAGACCGCAAAAATAAGTTCACTAATTTCAGGTTCCGCATCAAGCAACACAGTCAACTGAAATTTGACAGTCTAGAGAATGAAGCCTACTCTTTGTTGGGAAATGATCAAAGCATAGCTAACCAAGAAAGTAAGAAGTGCTTAGGAATAAATTTTGAAGTAACGAATATTTTAGAGAAAAACCATGAGTCGCATAAACAAGATAAGTTCTAATGAAGTCAAAATAATAGATTCCTTGGTGAAGTTTTTTTTTTTTTTTGTAAAGAAAAAAATTTAAGGGAAAAATAAATAAGATATTTACTATGGTAAAGAAAAGTAACTCTCGCAAATCAAATCAAATGAAATCATTTTCTCCCCTTTTTCTTTAATATCCCTTGTTGTTTACTTTCCATTTTTCAATATTACCAAAGATATTCAAAATCTGTTCTTTTCCACTCCCGTCTTTTCAATTTCATCATCTCATTTTTTTAGGCTCACGAGAATCATAAATTACGTAATATGGTAGATTCACTGTCAGAAATTAAGGAGCGGTGGACAACGAACCTGGAAACGGAAAATGACCAATCCATTCAATTTTTTTTTTTGTATAACAGCAGTATTGTCTCCGTGATCTAAATAAAATTTTATTCGGGTTGAAGGTGGTAGTTCGGGGTGATCTTAATACACAGTGTTTTCTAATGCAACCGAAGCCATTTTCACAACTATAGAATTTAGTATTGGATAGTATTTAAACTACTGTTCTTACACATATTTAACCTGTTCTTTTTTATGCTCATTTTTCAAACTTCTGCTATGGATTCGTCTTCTTCTTCTTCTGATTGGATTTTACATGGTAGGATGTTTCAAAGAACATATAAAAATGGCAGGATCTAGGCCTTGTGGACAAGACTAAATAATGATGATGACAATATGCAGGCTCCATGTCCGAATGGAAACTTTCATCGAAAAATATCCGTTGTAAGTACTCAGTTGTGTTACTATCGAATAGTTTAGTACTCGAAGATTCCGGAATCATCCCCATCACCGATTTGGAGCATAATTAAATTCAGCCAAAATAAAATAATTTATAAAACAATTGAATTTACTTTTTTAAACGCAGTGAAGAAACAAAACAATCAAATAGAAGTTTTATAGATTCCTGCTACTCTTTTGAAACATCAACTTAGATCCTTTGATTATCCCATACTTTCTAATTTATATATATTTATATTCTAACAAAGATCGCAGCAACATAAGTAATCAAATATGCTCCCAGTGCAGTCGTAGCAGCAAGAACAACTGCAAAAAAAAAAACCCAGAAAAATAGCAGAAAAAAGAGAATCAAACAAGTATAATCAGATTGTAAAACAACATTATAATAATAAAACAAACCATTCATCAACAACTTTGTCTTGTTCATCTTCTTCAACCTGGAAACTCTTGGTGGAAGTCTCTATGGATTGTGTTGCAGGTGGTTCCATCTTCTTAGTTTCTTTGTCTTCTAAAAAAACAACTGTTTTTGAGAACAAAGTCTTGTCTGGAAGTGTCTTTTGGTTTCTATGAGGAAGAAAAGCAAAACTGAAAGAGAAAAGTAAAAACAATGAAGATAAAGGAAAATGATGTGTGAGTTTACTTCTTCACGTGATTGCAATTAGCTCAAAGTTGAAAAGGAAAGTGTTTCTGTCACTAATTAAATTCTTTTGATTTCTTTTTGTCTTTAAAGATTTTTAATTAAAGGGGAAAAAAAGGGCATAAATCCCAGCCATTGTATCCATCCAAATCCAATGGTGGAAAACCCGACACAAATGGTGATTAGGTGTTTTGACTTTTGAGTCAAATATGGGATAATTACTATCAGCTCTAAAAAGGCTAATGCTCATTTTGCTGCCTTTTTCTTCATAGGGTGAGTGTACCCAATAATCTCTCAGCTGTGGAATGTATTAAATAAGTTTCTATTTTTATAATTTTTTTTATTTTAAATTTCACAATCAAACTGAACATCTCTATCGAAGTAATTTTAAGTTGCATTATTATAAACAATCTATTACTGCATTGGACTTCAAATAGTAAAAACTAAAACTAAGATGGGCCAATTGGTAAATCTAACAATTTGCCAGAAAAATGCAGGATCCAGAGAGTAAGGGTAACTCAGATTTGGGAATTAGCCAATTAGAAGAGTGATATACATATACAAACACACACACACACACACACACAATATATATATACGTATAGCTAACTTAAGCCTTCTAAAGTCAACTATTTCATTGCACTTATGGAGCTCAAAATGTCACCTTCTCTAGGATACATGAAAAAAGAGCTTTCTCAATTTTGGAAGCTCTAAAAAAAAAAACCAATAACTACATTCCACACAAAAAACTTGCTTATATATATATATCCTGTTTCTGGATATGCTTCCAAGCCTGGAGAATTTCAATGACAGCCGATCAGGTCGCCCAGGGAGTTTTTAGTTCAGCTCCCTATGGCCACAAGTTATATGGCATCTTCTCATGCGTTGAATGCAATGCTCGAAGCTTTTGCTTTATTCACAGAAACCTCGAAAACAATGTACAGTGCTTTGTTTTCCTCTCTGCATTTGTTATCTGAAAATATGGAGCTTCCTAGGCTCCTGGTTGATAGATCTGTTCATGCTACTAGATGGGCTGGGGTGATGAGTATTTTGACCCGAGCGTGGAGGAGACAAACTAGGAAGAGTCTCAAGGGTAGAACGAGGAGAATTACGTGAGGCTAGTCTTAAGTCAGAGCTCTTGTAATGAGATCGTTGTGTAATTTCCCTGGAGAAACAGAAAAAATGCTTGAAGCTGGAACGGACAGTCCAAGAAAAAGAGAAAAGTCCAAAAGTCCAAGCCAATGCAATAAAGTAAATCTTTTACCAGTCAGGAGTAATGGACTTTGAACTTCGTAGGCTTTGCTGCACTGGCAATTGGTCCAGTTTAAATTCAGATCGCTCTCTAGGACTAAGGGGCATATCCTGCATGTATATATATTAAATAAGTTAGAAAATAAACAATTAGATGATGTTGGCACCGAAAGAAGAAGAACTCTTATTTACCGTGGACTTTAGCCCATTAGAAGATGAGGAACCTGAGTGAGATGAGCATTTTACAAATCGATGCTCTAGTAACATGCTTGCAGATGGTCTCTCTGCAGGGTTTCTTTGGAAGCAGCAGCGTAGGAAATCCTTCCCCTCGGGTGATAATGCTTCGGGAATGGGAGGGGTATCCTTCATCACTTTAAACATAGCTGCAGCCTGCATTATTAACAAAGAGAAAAGTCGGCATGTTACGGTTTTCTCCAATGCTCAGCAAGATTAATAAATGGAAACAAGATGCATCAGATGCTTACCCCTTCGTACTCACTCCATGGTGCTTTACCGGTGAACATTTCGATAATGGTACAACCCAAACTCCAAACGTCAACAGCTAGAGCTAGATCAGAACTATTATCTTTTTGCATCACTGCTTGCATTAGCTGCAGGGAAATGAATGTGTCAGTACATTTAAGCTAGAGACCAATATGCAAAATTGATAACTTGCGAGATGGTACCTCTGGAGCCATCCAGTATGGACTTCCCTTCAAAGAAAGATCAGCTCTTTGTCCGCTAAGCTGTGCAACAAAAACGGGTCCAAATTATTCAAGCTGAATCACAAAACAACAACAACAGAAATGGGTCCACTAATCTATCTTATAACTTCATATGTGCTAATGTCAAATTAATGCCTCACTAAAATTTCCAAGAACGGATTGCTGTTGCGAGGATGAATTGAATTGCAACAAATTTCATTTTTGCATTAAAATATTTATGGTCAAGTGGGGAATGCGGCTATACATTTACATGCCTTATCTATGACGAGCATGAATCTGAAGAGAAGGGAAATATATGAAACTCACATGTTTGGACATCCCAAAGTCGGCAAGCTTGACAACTCCAGATGCATCAACAAGCAAATTAGCCCCTTTTATATCCCTAAATAGAACAGGTAAAAAAGCATATTAAGCTACCAGCTCATGAAACAGATTATTATAATAGGTTCATTTTCCTCCCCTCAAACCACTGTACCTGTGGATTGTCTTTGTGCTGTGGAGGTAAGCCAACCCGGAAAGAATATGGCGAGTAAAATTGCGGACAACAGATTCTGTAATGGCACCGCAGTGGTCGCGAACATATTTATTAATTGAACCAGGATGAACATACTCTAGATATATGTAGAACTTGTCTTCAACCTGCATATGCATAGTTTGAGAGCCTTAATACAAGACCATAAGATAATAAATGGTGTAAGGAGAGAAATCTTAAATGTGCAACTTGCATGTTACTTACTATTTCACTACCATAATACTGAACTATATTTTGGTGCTTAAGCTGGCTAAGAACCTTAATCTCCTGCAATTAAATCAAATGGTTAGGAAGGTCGTAAAGAAAGAAGCAGCATTAGGTAATCATTTAATCCGTGCTTTTCTCTCTCTAGAGTACAGAAAAAACCTGTTCTAATTGCTTTATACACTCTGCAGATTTCGGGTCATCAGGAAATATCTCAACTTCCTTCATTGCACATAAAGCTCCCGTTTCTCTGTGAGAAAGACGAAGCCCTATTAGCATTTAGATAACAAGAGCTACGGAAGCAAATATATATACACATTTACAACTTGTATACCTGTTACTGGCAACATAAACACTTCCAAATGTACCACGCCCGATAAGCTTGCCTTTTTGCCATTGACAATTCATTGGCAACGGCTCTGGTTTAGTTGTAACTTGGGGAACGGAAGCTGATGACGAAGCCATGGCTGCTCCTGGAGGAAGAGGCAACGGATGGACACTCATAGGGCAATTACTTTCAGGTCGGGATGATGAGAACTCACGGGACATCTCCTGATGTATTGGTGAAGGAGGTCCACTTTGGCTTCTAAAGTTCCGACGAGGACTTCTATTTGGCGGACTGTGAAGCGGAGTGCAATCGGGGCTTAATATGCTGCAATCATAGAATGCTGGGGGAGGAAGCCCTGGAACATCAAACGTTGGCATCTCTGGTGCAGACCAAACTTGTTTACCAGTAGGAACCATGTAGTGCGGAAACATCTCACTGGTACTCTTTCTGTGTGGGCTAAAAAGAGCCGGACTACTGAACGGACTCGCAGGGGCACTCCTAACAGGAGCATTCACCCTAAACTCATCCTGACAACTGTCCCCACGATTCACTTCTTGCTGCAATACCTTAGAGGATGATCTTATGTCCCAATACTCTGCTGTCTTCCTCGGTTCACGAGACACAAACATACTGTAATTCCAACAATCAATGATCACAGAATCAGTTAAAAGAAGCTATCAAAATGTATATACTAGCTCTACAAATATGAACCTAAAGCTAAAGCACCACAATCAAGATATCAAGAACATACTCATACATGAAATAAGCTTTAAAGTTGCAGATTGAGCATTCAGATTACCAGTATAATAATATTGCAACTATGAATTTGATCATTCACTAACTCATAAATTTATTCCTAAATTGTCCTGAAATTAGAAAAATTCATTAACGGCATATCAATCTCCATAATAACAATTGCAAAATCTTGCTTAAATTTTGTAGCTAAATATGAATTAAAACTAATAATTGAGGAAGAAAAAGAAATCACCTTGAATGGGAAGGAGTTCCATCTGCTTTTTCTCTATCTTTATCCTCTAAAACTCTACCGTGTCCAACCTCACTCGGCGACGGCAACCGTTGCTCGCCGTCTCCTTCTGGAACTGGAAGCGGAAGCGGCAACGGCACCGCCAACGACGACGATGTTGTCCTCGAAGTAGGAGCTGAAGACGACAATGGAGTATCGTTACTGGGGGACAGCGGAGCCGCCAACAACTCTCGGTCGCTGAGACGCGTCACCTCCTTTTGCTTCGTCAGCTTAGATCCCGCAATGCGAAATCCCAAGTAACTGTGATGTTGCTTGTGAGTACGCTTATGGTAATTATGATTATCTTGAAAATGCTTACCGGAGGAAGCTTCAGACGATGCGGCGATCGTGGAAGACGAAGACGACGACGAAGAATAATAAAACGGAATATTCTGAAGCCACCGCATGGCTTGAAATCATTCTAAAAACAAAGAAATCAAAATTTCCCAAAAAACAAAAGAAAAGATTCGAAGGAAAATCCGAAAAGATATGTTTTATAAAAAAAAAAAGGAAGAAAAAAATTGGATTTGAACGACGTTCTGGATGTCGGGAAATCAGTTTCTTAGGTTGTGTCTGAAAAACAACACGCTTTACAACAGAAGCTTTTTGGTTTTGCTTTAATATAGGTCAAAAAAGTCAAGCGCCTCTTCGCTTTTTTCTACTTCTCCTTTTTCTCTTTTTTAATATTACTATGTCCTTTCAAGAGTATTTTATTTCTCTAAAACTTTTTTAATAATATCTTTAATCGAAACTGTTTTTTAGGTATAGAAGCTTCAAACTTACTGAATCTAATCTGTTAAAAGGATAATTAACCAACTAAGTTAACTTTGGATTTGTTATAATATTGTTCTGGAAGATAGTGAAAAATATAATTTTTTTTAAAAAAAAACCCTTTTAATTATATGATGTAATTTAGTTCACTGCTAGTATATAAATATTAAATTTTTATTTTTATATAAAATTAAAATTGTTAGCATAAAAGACGATTTGTAATTTCAGTTACTTCGGATGGCGTGAATTTCCGTTACAAGAACAAGAAGTAGTTGGATTAGTTGAGGGATTTGGTTAATTCGACCGGATTTTACAGTGTAAGTAACTGACGTGTCAACAATGTAATTAACGAGTTTATAATAATGTTGTTCTATTAACAATTAGTAACGTAGGTTTACTGGTTATTGGTTTATATTATACATAAATATATGAAAACAAGAAAAACAAAATAAAAAATCAGCTTTGTTACTCATAAAAGTAAGACAAATTACATTACGGTCTTTTCTTTTCTTTTTTTTGTACTACTGTTTGAAACTTAAATATAAATTTTAAACAACATTGAATGAATGTAATTAACTAAAAAGGAAGAAATAAAAAAACCTTTTTCTACAATTCCAATCTGGACCCTTTTACCCAATTTATGTGGAGAAGTTCAATTCACCATTCATTTAATTTATTACCCATAATGCTGCAACATCATAAGTTGTATTCTAAAGATAGAGTAGAGGGAGAAATGGATGAATCGACTTGGTCCTACGCTTTTAATTAAACATTTTCCAAGTAAGGCTGAGTCGGGGGAGGTGAAATGGTGAGCCGGAGGTTTCAAGACCGAGTCACACTCCACTTGGCATAGAACCTCCTGATGAGGCAAGGTCAACGGTCAAAGTTTCAAAAAGCCATTCCTTTACGGTTTTAAGTTTAGGACGCGTCGCCACTGCTGAGCTTCTTTCAAGTTTTGACTCTTTGATGAATGCAATTCTGCCATTACAGCCCTCCATTTACGACAAGTAAAATTATAGAGTAATTCATTCTTTTTACAAAATTAAATTAAATCAACAATCGATTGGATACAATGGTTTAAAATTATACGTTTTTTAAGATTCGAATCTAAATTTAAATGTTAAAGATGATATTATTGAGAAGATAGTCAAAACTCTGAATATGAATCATAAAACGGATATGAATAATAAAAAGAAATCAGATCATCAATTATTTTATACTTACATAACTTGAATAAATTATGTTATATAATATTTTTGCAAGGTATATAATATTTATTTATCTTCCACATAGCATCAAATGATGTTATGTTAGTAACTTAGAAACGGCCAAAAGATTCAGCCAAAATGGAGGACTTGTAAGCTTATGTCAGAACCCTGTTATTTTATTGATGAAGCATAGGAATTGGTTTTCAACGTTATCATCATTATCCATTGTAAGACAACAATTTTTAATCTGGGATATACAATTTATTATTACACAAAGAAGATCGTTAAAAATCCTCCTAGCAACTGTTCAAACTAGAGTTGCAAGAACCAGTCATACTTGTCTCTAAATTGAGCTCAAAAATAAAGAAGGAATGACTGCAGACCCATTCCAAGTCGTGGGTAACGGATAAAAACTAGAAATCAACTGCCGACATGTTTTGGGGATGAGGGAAGTCATTAAGAACGAAAATGGAAGCAATAACACAAAGTTCTTGGTCTACAAACAGTCATGCCATCGGGCTGCCGACATCTTGTTGGCATGCCTTTGTTGGAAACCACTAGAAACTACACCAAAACCAACTATTTATTTCGGGTACAGAGGGAATGACAATCCCAGGTTCAATTTTCAATGTTAACTAATTCTTAATAATATCAATATTAAGCGATTGAATTAAAATTATAAGCAAGTTAGCATCCACATTTTACTAATAGTTAATAAATGTTTTAAAGCAAAGACCTATTTTTTTGAAGGAATCTTCTATAAAAGTCTCATATAATATACCTTCCAACTTAATTTTTTAGGTCAATTTTGATTTTTTTTTTCAACGTTGTATCAAAAGTTAAACTTCGCCCGTTTCATTGTTTGTTTTACATCTATTTTATCGTATCAGTAGAATGTCAAAATCTCATATTACTTATCTCTTATTACATTTTCACTTTATATATTATTTTTTTAAGTCAAATTTGAATTTATTTAACTTAATATCAATGCTAAGTTGAGTCTATCTAACTGATATCATAACTAATAATTCTCACATTTAGAGTTATTTTTGTATAGTTTTTATAGTGTTTTTGAATGTAATTCTAGCATTTAGATTATTCTTGAATGCATTTTATAGTTTTTCAGGTTAATTATGTGTTGTTTGATTTTTATCAGTTTTAGAGTTAGTTCTGATTTACTTGCTATTTCTCTCTAAATTGTAAGCTTTGAATGAAAAATGGAAGACTTAGAGAATAGAGTAAAAAAGGAGAGAAGAGAAGTTTTTGCTCATTAGATTTCAGTGCGGTGGAGCACAATCTTCAATTCAAAAATTTTAAACAGAAAGCAGTCTACTCCATCGCAATTCTGCGTCTAGTGGAGCGGAATGATTCAAACCCTAAAAAGAATGGGTAATATGATTTTTGGGGAAAAGAGGGAAAAAAGAGTGAAGAATCAACTTGGAGGCCAAGAAACAATTCCTCACACCAATAAGAACTTTAAGCTTGCAAATGCAAGAAGAAAAAGAGATTTGGAGTGTCAAACATCATTTGATCATTATTTTTATCTCTAGGTTATTTCTTTTCACTTTTTTCTCAATGCAAGCTTGTTCTGAATTTCTTCTTGTTTTTCTCAAATCAACATGAACTAAACTTTGTTTTCTTGAAAAGATGATGGATCTTGTTTTTACTTAATTAATTTATTTTCTCTTCAATTGTTTCAATCCTTGTTAATTATTTATTCAATTCATTCTTATTTATTGCTTGTCTGGCCACCAAGTTGGATTAATTCTGTTCGGATCAACCCGATTAAGCAACAAGTAAAAAAAGGGGAATAAATTGAGAAATTGTGTAACACCCCTTAACCCCAACCGTCACCAGAAGAGGGTTATGGAGCATTACCAGAGTTTACAGAATAATTACACACAATTCCTGTATACCCTACCCGTATTCATTGCTGGAATAGGGTACGAGGCATTACCGGGTTTACGAATTAATTTTTTTTTATATTCATATAGCTTTTTAATATTAACCTTCCTGTATATTAAATCGAGACCATCCACATCAACCAATCAATTCAACATATTTTCATATAGATCATGCATTTATATAAGTAACGTTCACATATCTATACCAGGTTGTAACATACTAATGGCTAACTTTACATTTATTTCACGTTACATTTACTTTGTTAGCTTATACATGCCATTGATTCCATAAGTTTTTTTACCGAATCCTGAGGTTGACAGTGTGATGTGTCTCCGACCAATCCGACCTCCGAGCTCTTAACATACAAAACAGGGAAAAGGAAACGGGGTAAGCACTTTGTGCTTAGTAAGCTCATGTAACAAGAATTAACTTACTAATATTTTCATACAATACAATAACATCCATATATCCTCAATGCTTATTACCCTAATGCACAAACTCAACATTCAAGTAGTCAATTTCATGTACTAATATATATACTATGATGATGAGCTCGTCATACATGATTTCCATTTCCTTGTTATTTTTCATATTTTATCCCGTTGAATTTCTTGGAATTTTCGATGGATTTTCGAGGTACATTTAGTGTACATTCGAGTCTATCAATTCATATTCATGTGCACACTTTCCATTTCAGAGAGCACACTCCCGAACCTCAACCTTGCCGCGGGATTACCGTCCAGGCTAAATCCCCTGCAATATAACTCATAGAGTTTGTCGGATTACCAGTCCAGGCTGATTCCTGCAACCTCTCTATGAGCTTGGATCTGAATTACCGTCCAGTATTCAACCCTTTCGGATTACGTCCGGGCTATCCATTTTAATATTTTGGAAGGCTATCAGGTAGTCACCGTCCGGGTTGATCTTTTTCATCAATTCTTTCAGAGATATCGATTTTCCTTTCTTCAATGGGTTTTCCCATTTATCAAATACTGTTTTATTATTTTCAATGAACATTCATCATTCACATTACTACAATCTAGAATTTTGATATATTCGTACATGATTAATGTATTGTTTGTAAAAGTAAAATCTACTAATCCGCTTTTCCTTTCTCGATCTAGTTCGATTGATCTTCTGGATCTAAATACAA